>NW_026606067.1:27660000-27950000 GCF_029834395.1 Sorex fumeus
CATTAGAAATTTAATCAAAAGAGATAGTGATTTATCTTCTAGTCTCTGAGGAATGGTAATATCCCAATTTGGGTGGATATCTTACTATAAGATACAAATTAATTTCTGTCACTAAGTAAAAAGGAAGTTTGATTTTCCTTTGAGTAAGGACAACCAGTCAACACTTATTCTCCCGATCCCACTCCCTATTTTTAAATCTTTAACCCTTTTTATGTCTTTGTTTCAGTGGAACTGAGAACTGTTTCCCTAACGTAATGGTTGTGAATAAAGTCAACCTTGCCTGTTTTACTTTGACTAATGTGCTTCTTCTTTGAAAGTGCATAGAATATTTTAGTGCCTACATAAAATCTTAACTACATTTTGGAACAACTTTGCCGTCTTCTGCTCCCGCGCCTGGCTGATCCTCGTCGGGGCCCCTTGGAGGGGAGCGGGTTGAGCTTTCCTCCCCGCCCCGACCAGGGCTCCGGCAGTCAAAGACCTCCAGGACCAGCCACCACCATGCTGAGACCACTCTCCACACACATGAAGGTACTGGCAGAGGGACAAAGCCACGTGGGTTCCGGGGCCAAGATCTCCAAGCCTACTCGGATTGGAGTCAAGCATCCTCCACCCAGATCCTCCAAATTCCAGTAGGTGGGGGTCACACCCACCACCTGGCCCCCTGGCGCCGTGTAATCCCATCAACGGCCAAGACTCAGAGACTATAAAATCCAGCTCCCGGACGAGAACAGTGCAGTCTTCTGCCCCCGCGCCTGGCTGTTCCTCACCGGGACCCCTTGGAGGGGAGCGGGTTGAGCTTTCCTACCCGCCCCGACCAGGGCTCCACCAGCCAAAGACCTCCAGGACCAGCCAGGACCAGCGGCCACGCGACATCTTATCAGGACATCTTTTTATGACATCTTATTATCTCATTCCTACTTTGGACAAACTTGCAGGCTATCGAATGTAGCCTGCCCACAGGACAGAGTCTGGCAAACTCCCCGTGGCATACCAAATATGCCAAATACCAGTAACAATGATGGGTCTCATTCTCCTAAAGAGCCTTGAATATAATCTCAGGGCTAGAATGAAAGAGACATTACTTGGGCCAGCTAGAAGCAATCGACGAATAACTGGAAGATGAAATGAAAAATGAAATGCTGTCATATATAAATAACAGATACAATAGGATTTTATCATGTGCCTTCTGCTTATGCTTAATCAATAAACAAAGAAAATGGGAGGACTTTTAAACCTGATAACAATGAATCTCAAAATGTGTTTTATTATTTTTATGATTATTTTATTATTGCAATTCTTATAAATAAAATAATAAAACCAGTACAATTAAAAGCAATTGAAAAAAATCACAAGAGCTCATGGTGTTCTACAATAATGGATTTAAGTAACTAATCTATAAACTATTATAATAAATGCCTTGTATTTAGTTCCCTTTACACATGCTCTTATAATTCAAACATTTAATTAGAGTTAAATTAACTCAAAATAGTGTATTCCTATTTATATAAATTAAACTATAGTAAGTAAAGGAGATTAGCATGGTGAAAAACAAGAGCACAAGTCACTGTAGCATTTATGAATTAAAAGAGTGCTTTTTATCAACTCCACTGAAATTATATTATCATTGACTTTTTATAATTATTATTATTTACTATACTAAAATTTTGTTTAGTACATAGTTGCTAGAGTTGGAGAGATAGCACAGCAGATAGGGTGTTTGTCTTTCATGTGGCCGACTCAGGTTTGATTCTTCTGTCCCTCTCAAAGAGCCCGGCAAGCTACCAAGAACATCCCTTCTGCATGGCAGAGCCTGGCAAGCTCCCAGTGGTATATTCGATATGGCAAAAAGAGTAACAACAAGTCTCACAATGACGACATTACTGACGCCCACTCAAGGAAATCAATGAACAACAGGAGGACAGTGCTCAGTGCAGAACTTGCTAGGTTGTTCTTTTTTTGTTTTTTGTTTTTAGTGATTTGAAGTTTTCACAATCATTTTGCACCACATCCCTCCCAGAATTAGTTATTTCTATTATTTTTGAAGTAGGGCATTCTTGATGGTGTAAATTGTATCTCATTTTAATTTACATAGCCTGTCTCTAATAAGCAATAATGATGAACAGCTTTTCACATATCAGTTGTTCATTTGTATGCCTTAATTTTGTTTACTTTTGGGGGGCCAGAGCATTGGCACAGCCTACCCAAGTTCAATTCTTCTGCCCCTCTCAGAGAGCCCGGCAAGCTACTGAGAGTAACCGCCCCACAGGGCAAAGCTTGGCAAGCTACCCGTGACATATTTGATATGCCAAAACCAGTAACAACAAGTCTCACAATAGAGACATTACTGGTGCCCACTCGAGGAAATTGATGAACAATGGGAGGACAGTGCTACAGTTTTAGGCCACACCTGAGAGTCCTCAAGACACATTTCTTCCCTCAATAGTCACTCCCGACAGGGCTTAGGGACCCAGATAGAATGCCTGAACTCATACCCCAGTTGGGTTATATAAGGCAAGTGCCCTAACAGCCACATTACAGTTCCAGTCTTTATATTCCTGCTTTGGGGGAATGTTTGTGTAGTTTCTAACTTTAATTGTTGAATTTTGAGAATTTAAAGTATCTTAGACATGAAACTCTTGTCAGATGTATGGTTGAGAATACGTTCTGCAGTGCAGAGAATCTATTTTTATTATAACTGTCATTTCATTCTACATTAAGAAACTTTTTAAATTGTATTTGTCTAGTTTATTAAATTTTGCTTTATTTTCCAATGACCCTTAAATTATTGATTATACCTCTGAAATTAACATCATGGGGAAGTTATTCATTTATCAGTGAATTTTACAGATTTGGGACTTTTATTGATGTCATTGATCCATTTTGAATTCATGTTTGTTAATGTTGTGAGAAAAAAAGTGTTTGTTGATATTATTCTTTTCTTTCCTTTTTTCTTTTCTGTTCTGTTCTTTGGCATAGCTGTTTTTCCAGCATCATTTACTTTATATTGTGCATCTACCTTCTTTGGACTAATTCAGCTTCTTTGGAAAGTGGTATGGAAAATTATTACAAAATAAGAAAATAGAACTATTACTTGATCAGGTATTCCATGACATCTATCCTAGGAAAAAAAATGAGTTTAAAAATACTTGCACACCAGTCTTCATGTCAGCACCACCTACAATAGCCAAGAACTGAAAACAGTTCAAATGTTCAGTAACAGATAAGTAGATAAAGAAATTGTGTTATATTTACAAAAGGTAGTACTATTCAGTTATAAGGAAAGATGAAATCATGCAGTTTGTGGAAAACTGAATGAAACTCAAGGAATCCTGCTAAGTAACATGAGTCAGCAGGAGGACAAAAACAGATGATCACTAGTATGTAGAATATAAAGACAAAGTAAGGGAATATACAATGATCAATGAAAACAAACACTATGTTTCTCTACAGAATTAAGTCTGCCAACCAGTGAATATTGAGTGAGCCTCTAAGACCTGCTGGAGTGATAGCATAGTGAGTAGGGTGTTTGCCTTACATGCTGCCAACCAAGCCAACCTGGGTTCGATTCCTCTGCCCCTCTTGGAGAGCCCAGCAAACTACCTAGAGTATCTCACTCACATGCCAAAGCATGGAAAGCTCCCCGTGCTGTATTTGATATGCCAAACTTAGTAACAACAAATCTCACGATGGAGACGTTACTGGGCCTGCTCGAGCAAATCGATGAACAAGGGAAGGACAGTGCTACAGTGCTGCAGGGCTCTAAGACCTCGGAATAGCATGGGAATATATTGGCAATATGTTGATGTTGTAGTGTAATTTTATATAATTTTATAAAACATTAATATAAATATACTAGCTATATATATATATATATATACTAGCTAGTGCTAGTATATATCATGTGACCAAAGTATTTAAAAGCATATTAAAAGAATTTATAGTTTAAGATTTTTTTTATTTTTTTAAAGTTTTTTTTTCTTTTCTAAAGAATTTTGAAGGCTACTTGAGATATACTTTTAGGCTACTTCTATGTAGTGGTGGATGTTGCAAGTAACAAAATAATAAAAATGTCTTTTAAAAATTTTAACAAAATATATTTTTAAATTTACTTGTTTGTTTTTGTTTTGTTTGTTTTGGGATCACAGCTGGCATTCTTAGGAATGATTCCTGGCTCTGCACTTAAGGATCAATAGTGGACTCAGGGACCATGTGGGATGCTGGATATCAAACACGACCAGCCACAAGCAAGGCAAGAAGCTCACACACTGTCATCACACAAGCCTCATATTTAAATTTCTTCAGAAAACACTGTAAGTATCCATAATAAATCTTTGCTTTTTAAAGGGATATTGATACTAAAAAATCATGAATAGGCAATTTTCTCAATTCCTTACATGTTTCTCCATATATATATGAAGAAATATATATATATATATACATATTATATTCTTTTTCTCAGTTAAAGAACTCTACAAATACTTCAAGTGCTTATGTGGCTTCAATGCATCCTAAAATGTCTGAATGTGTATAAAACATCTAAACACATTTGGCAAAATTAGCTATTTTGTGTGCTTGACTAGTTTCTGTTTCATTAGCATCATTTATTAGCATCATGACAAGGAGTGAGACTCCCAAGGTCAAAGTCCAAGTATCTGAGCAAAAGGCTAATTGTACTGTATAATAGTTATTAGGGTTAAAATATCAAATAATGTATAAAAATTAAACAAATAACTCCACTAAAAGGAGTATTATAATCCAGGTGTTATTAGAGATTATTTATACTTGTATTTATAAGTAAATAGTGTAACATATTCACACAAACACACACACACAAATAGCTAAAAACAGGCATTTATAGTGTATGCGATTTTTGTTTGTTGTTTTATTTTTCTGTCCTTTAACAACAATTTTTATTTTTAAGACACTGTGATTTACAGTTTTCATCAACGAGATCTTTCAGGCATATAATGTTTCAAAACCAATCCTGCCACCAGAGTTTCCTTCTTTTCATCAATTCCCCAGGGTTCCTCCTTCCCCACCAACTGCACCATGGGCAGACATGTAACACATTTATTTTATATTTATTCCTTTAAAGGACTTAAAGAAATGAGAACTAAAATTATAAAAAAATTATTAATTGGGCTGGAACGATCCCAGCGGGTAGGGCGTTTGCCTTGCACGCAGCCGACCCTGGTTCGATTCGTCCACCCCTCTTGGAAAGCCTGACAAGCTACCAAGAGTATCTTGCCCGCACAGCAAAGCCTGGCAAGTTCCCCATGACATATTTAATATGCCAAACAACAGTAACAAGTCTCACAATGGAGATGTTACTGTGACCGCTCGAGTAAATCAAAAGGACAGTGCTACAGTGCAGTGTAATTATTAATTAATTTGTGATGATTGATTAATCTATTATTTTAAAGAAATTAAAAGCATTTAATACCATGGAATATAGTGCCTATTGTCATTCACATAAATAAGTTTTCAATTATGGCACCTGAAATATATTGCATTAAATTTTAATTTGTATTTTGGATCTTATTTCGCTATTATTATATTTTTCCAATTATAAAACTTTCAAAAAACTTCTGTGCTGATATATATTAGAGTGCATGATATAGGTAAAATGTACACTGCAAATGTAAATTTTAGTAACAGTAAGGAGAGTTAATTAAATTTAAGTGGGAATATCTAAATAGGCCTATAAAAATACAAAGTGTTTTTTTCTGAGAAAAGAAAATTCATTTTATATTATAGACTATTATATATATATATATAATACTTCAGTATCAGCAGGAAAAAGTAAAAGATTGCAATAAAATCTCTATGGATGTAAAAATAACTGATTAGACACACAGAACAAGCAATATAAATGAGATGTTAATTTATTATTTTAAATGCACAGAATATCTTAGAAAGCTGGCAATAAGCATACCTGTCTTAATCTAATAGAAGGCCACCAAAAGACCCATGAGTGAGTTCCATGTACTGTCCTTTAGTCCCTTAAAGAAGTTCCTTTAGGGGCTGGAGCTATAGCACAGAGGTAGGGTGTTTGCCTTGCACCTGGCCGACCCGGGTTCAATTCCCAGTGTCCCATATGGTCCCCTGAGCACTGCAAGGGATAATTTCTGAGTGCAGAGCCAGGAGTGACCCCTGTGCATTGCAGGTCTGACCCAAAAAAGCAAAAAAATAAAAATAAAAAAATAAAAGAATTTCCTTTAATGCTTCTTGCAAAACTGGTTTCAGGGCTATGAATTCTCTAAGCTGTTCCCGTCCCATGTGGAAAAGTTGAGTGACCTGACTTCATTCCACATGACATCAACTAAGAAAGCTGTCACTTACTGTTCTTTCTAATTCTTTTGCTGTTACATTTTATAATCTATACCTTTTTATGATCAATATAAAAACTCAGACAGTTTTATTGGATTGAGAAATTAACAAAACTGCTTGATGAGTAGTAGGATGGGATAGTGGCAAGATCACATTACAAAGAGATCTGTGAGAACTGTCTCACCACCATCTTTAAAAATATGACATCTAGTTATTATGCAACTCAAGTAATAAATTATGTAAAAAATAATGTACCTAACATTGAAGAAAAGTTGGCAAAACCCTCCATAATATTGAAGCTAATGGTATTTTCAAAGATGTCAAGCCACTCGCCAAACAAGTGAAAATAGAGGTAGACAAATGGGACCATATTAAACTAGGAAGCTTCTGCACCTCAAAAGAAACAGTGACCAAAAGACAAAGACAGTCTACAGAATGGGAAAGGATATTCACCTAAATAATCCGAAAGGGGTTGATATCAAGGATATACAAAGTACTGGTTGAACTCCACAAGAAGAAAACATCCAACCCGATCCAAAAATGGGGTGATGAAATGAACAGAAACTCTCAAAGAAAAATCCGAATGGCTAAAAAGGACATGAGAAAATTCTCCACATCATTAATCATCAGGGAGATGCAGATCAAAACCACAGTGAGATATCATTTCATAATACAGAGACTGGCCCACATCCACAAGAACAAAAGCAACCGGTGCTGGCATGGATGTGGCAAGAAAGGGACCCTACTTCGCTGCTGGTGGGAATGCTGACTGGTTCAGCCCTTTTGGAAAACAGTATGGACAATTCTCAAAAAACTAGAAATTGAGCTCCCATTTGACCAAGAAATACCACTCCTGGAAATATATCCCGGAGAGGGAAAAAGTATAGTCAAAGTGACATCTGCACTTGTTTGTTCATTGCAGCACTCTTTACAATAGCCAGAATCTGGAAAAAACCTGAGTGCCTGAGAACAGATGACTGGTTAAAGAAATTTTGGTACATTTACACAATGGAGTACTATGTAGCAGTTAGAAAAGATGAAGTCATGAAATTACATACAAGTGGTACTACATGGAAAGTATCATATTAAGCGAAATGAGTCAGAAAGAGAGGGATAGACATAGAAAGATTGCATTCATCTGGGGAACATAAAATAACAAAATAGGAGACTAACACCCAAGAATGGCTGAGATTAGTACCAGGAATTTTGCTCCATGGCTTAGAGGCCAGCCACACATGCTAGGCGAAAAGGCAGCTCAGATAGAGAAGGGACCACCAAATAAAGGGTGTTGGGAGGATCTTCCCAGGATGGGAGATGCATGTTGAAAGTAGACTATAGACTGAACATGATTGCCACTCAATGCCTATTTTGCAAACCACAACACCCAAAAGGAGAGAGAGAACAGAGGGGAATGCCCTGTCACAGAAGCAGGGTGGGATGGGGAAGATGGGTGGTGGGAGGGATACTGGAATCCGTGGTGGTGGAAAATGGGCACTGGGCACTGGTCGAAAGATGGGTATTTGATCATTGTATAATTGAACCCCAAGCACAAAATTTGTAAGTCTACAACTGTACCTCATGATGTCTCACTAATAAAAATTTTAAAAAATAATAAAAATAAAAAAATAAAAAACAAAAACTAAAAAAAAAAATGTACCCAAATTCAATAATTTTATCTTGTTTAAGTTGTATTATTATTATTATTTGATTAATTTTATTATTCTTCCACAAATTTATTGAATACCTATCTTTTGTGAGACACTACTTTAGGAACTGTGACTGGATAAGTAAACATGAAAAAACATGAAATAAGTAAACACAGCTAAAGCCTTGCTAAAGGGAAAAGTTATAGCTTTGCAAGCATTTCTCAGGAAAGAATAAAGGGACCACATAGATAACTGGACTTCACAGATCAAGATCTTAGAAAAGGACCAACAAAAGGAACCCAAACAAGGCAGAAGGAAAGAGATCATAGAACTTAGAGTAGAAATTAATGACATGGAAAGGCATGCAAGGCAAACGCCCTACCGGTGTGCTATCACTCCATCCCTTACTAAAACGAGATGATAATTAAAAAAGCATGGTAGTAGAACAAAGGCAGATCCATAAACCAATGGAACAGGGTAAAATATCCTTACATACACCCTCAAATATATGGTTATCTAATCTTTGATTAAGGAGCAAGAAGTGTTAAGTGGAGCAAGGAAATCCTCTTTCACAAATGGTGCTGGCAAAACTGGACAGCTACCTACAAAAAAAAAATGGTTCTGACCTGTACATAACACCATGCACAAAAGTCTGTTAAAAATGGACTAAAAACCTCAACATTAGACTAGAATCCATAAGGTACAATGAAGCAAAGGTTGACAAAACCTTCCATGACATTGAAGCCAAAGTCTATAAGGTACAATGAAGTAAAGGTTGACAAAACCTTCCATGACATTGAAGCCAAAGTCCGTAAGGTACAATGAAGTAAAGGTTGACAAAACCTTCCATGACATTGAAGCCAAAGATGACTTCAAATATGAGATGTCACTGACAAAGCAAGTGGAAACATAAATAAACAAATGATACTATCTAAAACTAAGAATTTCCTATACTTCAAAAGAAACAGTGACCAGAATATAAAGACAATCTACAGAATGAGAAATACCTATCAGATAAGGGGTTAATATCAAGGATATACAAGGCACTGGTTGATATCTACAAGAAGAAAACATCCAATCATATCATAAAATGGGGTGATGAATAGAAATTGCCTCAAAGAAGAAATCCGAATGGCCAAAAGGCACATGAAAAAGTGCTCTTCATCACTAATCATTAGGGAGATGCAGATCAAAACAACAATGAAATATCATATCACACAACAGAGACTGGCACACATCCAAAAGAACAAAAGCAATCGGTGTTGTCGCGGATGTAGGGAGAAAGGGACTCTCCTTCACTGCTGGTGAGAATGCCGACTGGTTCAGTTTTTGTGGAAAACAATATGGACAATTCTCAAAAAATTAGAAATTGAGCTCCCATTTGATCTAGCAATACCACTTCTGGGAATATATCCCGGAGATGAAAAAAAGTACAGTAAAATGAAATCTGCACTTATATGTTCCTTGCAGCACTGTTTACTGTAGCCAGAATCTGGAAAAAACTGAGTGTCTGAGACCAGATGACTTGTTTAAAGAAACCCTGGTATATCTACACAACGGAATATTATGCAGCTGTTAGAGAAGATGAAGTCATGTAATTTGCATACTATTAGATCGACATGGAGAGTATCATGCTAAGTGAAATGCATCAGAAAGAGTGGGAGAGACATAGAATGACTGCACTCATTTGTTGAAGATAAAGTAACATAATGGGAGACTAACACCCAAGGATAGTAGAAATAAGGACCAGGAGGATTCCTCCACGGCTTGGAAGCTGGCTCCACATGCTCGGGGAAAAGGCAGCTGAGAAGGGATCACCAAGTAAAGGTTGCTTCGAGAGCTTGCTTGGGACGGCAGATGTGTGCTGAAAGTAGACTCTAGATTGAACATGAAATAAAATGTGGAAATCTTTTCACAATTTCAAGTCCAGGCTCCATAAATAGTTGTCTGAAAATTCACTCTTACATCAGCTTATAAGATGTTTTGTTTTGTTTTTCCTGTCGGAGTCTATAGTGACATTCTACCAAGCATGAGAAAAGTTCATCAAACCTTACCAGTTTTTTGCCTAAGGCCAGTATAATTTTATTCTCAAGAAAGTCAACTTCTATCTAGTCCATGAAATGCCTCCAAGATGAGGGCAGCTCTTTGGTCAGTGGGTTCTGGTTTTGCTTCATTCAAAAATTTTGTCATGAACTAGAAGACACAGATGCTTTATGAATGGGTGTTATCACCTACTCAACCATTGCAGAAACTGATTTTGGTGAGGAAAAGAATGTGCTGCCACCAAGATATTATTGTCATTTTTGTGTAAGATTATAAGAAATGCTACCCTGATGCCAAAAGGGGACTTTTTAAACAGAGCATGAGTCCTGTACTAGCACTCTAGCACTGTCTTCCCACTGTTCATCAATTTTCTCAATCAGGTGCCAGTAACATCTACATTATGAGACTTGTTGTTACTGTTGTGGCATATCGAATATGCCACAGGGAGCTTGCCAGACTCTGTTGTGCAGGTAGGATACTCTTAGTAGCTTGCCAGGCTCTCCGAGAGCGACAGAGGAATCAAACCCAAGTCAGTCCCGTACAAGGCAAATGCCCTATGCACTGTTCTATTCCTCCAGCACAAGTCCTGGGATAGATAATAAAATTATACTTGATTATGCAATCACATGGCATCCCCTTACTCATCGATTTGCTCAAGCGGGTTCCAGTAACATCTCCATTCGTCCCTGTCTCGTGTTAGTATAGCCCAATAGCATCTGTTCGCTCCAGGAACACGAAGAGACTCAAATCATTCATTCAGGGTCTTGACAAAAAACTCTGACCATCTTTTAGGTGGGTGACCACATGATCTTGTGACATCCCGTGGAATTCAGTCAGTAATGGCTCTAGTCCAGTGGGCATCTCCAAACTGCTTACATGTTCAGCCCATTTGATTTTTGATGCCTTGGCGAAGGAAACAGTGTCCCTAATTCTCGATTGTCAGTGTTGGTCGGAAATCTGTATTGCTTCTCTCACTTGAGTGTGAAGCATGATACTCCAAGCATCGATCTTTCAATTCCTCTTTGGGAGACCCAAATAGGAACCAACAGCATTCTCATTCTGTTTTCATAGGTCCCAGGTCTCTGACGCATATGTTAATGCAGGAAGAGTGGTGGAGTTGAAAAGATGTGGCCGAAGCTGGAGGTTTTACATCCTCTTAGCTATTTCTTCAACGCTCTCGAAGGCATTCCAAGCCTCTTTCTTATTCCTGTGCAACTCAGGTGCCAGGCCATTCATCATGTTGAGTTCTCGACCTAGGTACACATAACTGCTGCATTCGGAGGCGTCCGTTGCTTTGAGAGTGAATGGAAAGTCAGGAACGAGTTCATTTCTCGGAACATTGTCTTCATGAGATTCAACTGCAAGCTGACCTTCCAAATTCATGGTCAATGTTGGCCAGCATTTGTGTCACTTGCCTAATGTTTAGTGCTATTAGAACAATGTCATCAGCAAAGCAGAGGTAGTGTAGTTGCTGACCATTTATCTTCATTCCTATTTCTTCCCATTCCAGTGTTGCATGACATTCTCAAGGGTGGCAAGAGTTTCAGTGAAATGGTATCACCCTGCCGAAACCCTCTCTTGACATGGATGATCACTTCCTTGTAGAATCATAAGATCCTGGTAGTGAATCCGTAATACAGATCATGGGTGATCCTGATGTATTGAGCTTGAACTTTCTGTTTGGCTAGGGCTGCGATGACCACATCAGTCTCAACAGAATCGAAGGCCTTTAAATCATCTTAGCGGCATCTTGAACTCCTGCGCTCCATTACCATGTGGATATAGTTGATCGGGCTGAATCCTTTTCGGAAAATGGCTTACTCTCGTGGTTGTCCTTCATCTAGTGTTCTGCCAGTCCTATTCATGATGACTCGAGTGAACAGATTGTAGATGATGGACAACAGGCAGATCGGGCAATAGTTACCAATGTCATGGATGTTGCCCTTCTTGTACAGTAGAAAGGTCCTGCTGGTTTTCCATTGGTACGAAACCTTGCATTCAGACAGGTAGTGTGTGAAGAGCTGAGCCAGTGTATTGACAAGTACTGATGACAGATTCTTCAAGTGTTCGGGTCTGACTTTGCCCAGGCCAGATGCTGTCCACTTCTTTAGCAAAGAAATGTCCTGTTGGATTTTGGAAGGGAGAACGTTGGGAATGACATATCTATCTTGTGGAATTTGGTATAAAGGCAGGTAGACACGGCTATAGAAGAGATCTGAGTAGAAGTTGTGGATAATCTTCTCTTTTGCCCTTATGGGAGATGTGATAGATCCATCAGGACATCGGAGGGTAGTCACCTTTATCTTGTAGTTGGCGAAGGACAGGTGGGCGTTTCAAATGCTTTTCCCAGATTTTGCCACATCTGTCAGCACTGCTGCTCTTCTCTCTTTTTGAGGTCTTCCTTTATTGCTTCTCTGCACTGCTTTGCAAGCTCTGACATTAGCTGTGGTTGCCTGAGGCTAGCCCCCAGCCAATTTGGCAAATAAGCTCGACATCACTTTCAGAGTTTGGCACAGGCATTCAATCTTGCAATGGTATAATACTTATTTTATTAATTAAATTTTTGTTAAGACACTGTGATTAACAAAGTTGTTCATAATAGAGTTGTATTCAGCAAGAATCCCACCCCAATATCCCCTTTCCTCCACCAGAGCCCCAGTTTCCATGTTACTGCAGTGTGTCCCCTTGGCAGGTATATAAAACATTTATTTCTTATTACTTCGTAATGTTTAGGTAAACTCAGACTATAACATCAAGGAAATGATATAGTACTCTAGAAAATGCAGAAGGCTTTGGAGATCAGCTACATTTGACAAAATTGCCAAAATCTGACAGAGCTGAAGCAGTTCTCTGAGTTTACCCAGGATGGGATCATTACCATAACTTTGATGTTTGGGACTAGAGTGATAGCACAGTATGTAAGGCACATTCCTTACATGCAGGTACTATCCCTGGCATTCAATACGGTTCACAGAGCTCAAGTAACCCCTGAGCATCACTGGATTTGGCTCATGAAAATGGACAAAAAGAATGATGTTTGGTGTTTGTCACAATTTTTGGTTTTCAAGTTGAAGGATTAGTGAAACTGGGGAAAATTTCATAAATATACATTAATCACTATTGTGCGAGAGTCAAAAAAAACTCTTGAAAACATTTTATATTGGTTTGGAAAGGTACACAGAAAAATCACCACTTTGAATCCTGATACCCCACATTGAGAATTAATCCTTAGAGAAATTTGTATTTCACAGATATCCCTAGATATATGGAGAAAGTTTCACACATTGGCCACAGGTTCCAAGAATAGTCTATTCCAAAGCAATTTCAAGAGATTCTGTTTCTTTCTACCATGCCCTGTTTAATCAAATCTCCAAGAATTGGAGTCACCCTTTATTGCACCCTTTACATAGCAAAAAGGGAAACCCCAATGTCCTGAGAGAAATCAGCTCCCAATTTTTAGCAGGAAGTCAATACAGAAGACAGAACTTTGGGGCTGGAGAGATAGCACAGCATGTCCCCTGAGCACCGAGAGGAGTAATTCCTGATTGCAGAGTCAGGAGTAACCCTTTTGCATTGCTAGGAATGACCCAAAAAGAAAAAAAAAGAAAAAAAACTTCACACACACACACAAAAAGACAGAACTTTCTCATCTCTAAAAACATTCAGGGAATGTACTTTTAGAAGGAGAATGTTTCAGTAGAGGTGACAGCGGTAGGATGAGTAGTTCATTGGAAAGGTGATTGTTGTTTTTTTTTTAGGGAATCCAATTATATTTTTTTAAATTTTATTGAATCACCGTAATATAGTTACAAACTTTCATGTTTGCAATACAATCACACAATGATCAAACACCATTCCTCCACCAGTGCACATTTCCCACTATCAATATTCCCAATATACCCCCCTCCCCCACCTTCCCCCTGCCTCCATTGCAGACAATATTCTCCATTCTCTCTCTACTTTAGGGCATTATGGTTTGCAATGCAGATACTGAGAGGTCATCGTGTTTGGTCCTTTATCTACTTTCAGCACACATCTCCCATCCTGACCGGTACCTCAAGTCATCATTTTCTTAGTGATCCCTTCTCTATTCCAGCAGCCTTCTCCCTTTTGCTCATGATTCAGGCTTCCAGCTATGGAGCAATCCTCCTGTCCTATGTATCTCCCTAACTTATGGTACAGACATGATAGTATATTTCGACAAATGGCATTTCATTACTTTTTGTAACTCAATATTATCCCATTTTGTGCATGTATATCTATATCTATATCTATATCTATATCTATATATATACTGACACATGCATATATATTTGCATTCATATATATATATGCTTGTATCTTATTCATCCATTGGTGAAATCTAATTTTATTTCCTTCTTCACAATGTAAATAATGCTGCAATGAAAAGAGAGTCACAGATAACTATTTTGAAGTAAAGGATTCTATTTATTTGTGTATATACAGAAAGAAGTAGAATTTCTAGATCATTTGATACTTCCAAATAAATGGGCTGGAGCGATAGCAGGGGCTGGAGCGATAGCACAGCGGTAGGGCGTTTGCCTTGCACGCAGCCAACATGGCCAACCCGAGTTCGAGTCCTCCACCCCTCTCGGAGAGCCCGGCAAGCTGCCAAGAGTATCTCGCCCGCACGGCAGAGCCTGGCAAGCTCCCCGTGACGTATTCGATATGCCAAACACAGTAACAACAAAGTCTCCAATGGAGACGTTACTGGGCCCGCTCGAGCAAATCGATGAACAACGGGAGGGCCTTTACTATTTACTAAAATAATTAAAGAACCAAATAATAATAATTAAATCACTAATATAAACAAATTCACACTATTTTCCAAGTTGTTTCTTTCTTAGCTCTAAATAAACAGGGACATTTCTACTTTGAATTGTTATTTTCAGCCAGATATTTCTGATAATATAGTATCATTTTTATTTCTAAGAAGTATTTGTATTTCTAAGACTGCTGCATTTCTCATAATATCTATAAATTGCATAAAAATTGAAGTTGACTACATTGTTTAAGATTCTTCATGCTTGTTTAGAGAATTATAACCTTTCTTAAGGTTAGGTGTTCTCCACCTTTATTTCAGTTGATAGATTTGAGATTCTGTTAAACTGTTTAATATTTGAGATAAAATCAGAAATAGTCTCTGATGTAACACATTTACAATATAGAGGTCAATAAAAATGTAATTTATTTTGTAATAATGCCTCTTTAAGTAACTCCAGATAATATGGAATACAAATTCCCAAAATATTCTAATGTATTTTATGGTAAATATAAAATGTTTTTTTTTTTGCTAAAACTTTGATTGATATATGTGAAAACATTTAAAAGGCATTTTAATATCTCACCCACACGGTAAAGACTGGCAAGCTCCCCGTGGTGTATTTGATGTGTCAAACACAGTAACAATTGTCACAATGGAGCTGTTACTGGGCATGCTTAAGCAAATTGATGAACAACAGGAGGACAGTGACAGTGACAACGAAGTAATTGTTAATATTTTAATTATTAATAATTTAATTACTTAAAATTTTAAGTAATTGTTAAATTTATAATCATTTGATCACTTGACTTGACTTCCCGTTAATCGTCGATTTGCTCAAGCGGGCGCCAGTAACGTCTCCATTTGTTCCTGTCGCATGCTAGTGTAGCCCAATGACGTCTGTTCGCTCTAGGAACACGAAGAGCCTCAAACTGATCGTTCATGATCTTGATGAAGAAGTCTGACCATCTGGTAGGTGGGCGGCCATGCGGTCTTTTGACATCCCGTGGTATCCAGTCAGTAACAGCTCTAGTCCAGTGGTCATCTTTAAATCTCATTACGTGACCAGTCCATCTGATTTTTGACACCTTGGCAAACGAGACAGCATCCCTGATTCTTGATCGTCGACAGAGGTCGAGCTCCGGATTCTTTCTCTCATTTGAGTGAAACGTGATATTCCAAGCATAGCTCTTTCAATTCCTCTTTGGGAGACCGGAATAGCGTTCTCATCCTGTTTGCGTAGGGCCCAGGTCTCTGAGGTGTATGTTAATGCAGGAAGAACAGTGGAATCAAAGAGATGTGGCCAGAGCCAGAGATTCTTTGTCCCCTTAGCTATTTCTTCGAAGCTCTTGAAGGCGTTCCAAGCCGCTCTCTTCCTCCTGCGCAGCTTGGGTGCAGGTCATTTGTCATGTCTAATATACAAAATAAAGCACTTAATAACTTAATGACAAAAAATCAATCACATAAAAATCAGGAGAAGAGATATAAACATTTCTCCATGGCAAATAAATATTGCACTCATCTCTGGAATATAAAGTAACAGAATGGGAGACTAACACCCAAGAATAGTAGAGATAAAGACCAAGAGGTCTGCTACACGGCTTGGAAGCCAGCCTCAAATGCTGGGGGAAAAGGCAGCTCAGATAGAGAAGGGGACACCAGGTAAAGGGTGTTTGGAGGACCCACTCGGGTTGGGAGATGCATGCCAGATATAGACTATAGATTGAACACAATGCCTCTATTGCAAACTACAACACCCTAAAAGAAAGAGAGAACAAAATGGGATACCCTGCCACAGAGGCAAAGTGTGGGGTGGGGGGGATGGGGTGGACTGGTGGGAGGGATACTGGGATCATTGGTGGTGGAGAATGGGCACTGGTGGAGGAATGGGTACTAGATCATTGTATGACTGAAACGCAAGCATGAAAGGTTTTAAGTATGTAACTGTACCTCATGGTGATTCACTAATAAAAAAATTTAAAGATGGGAAATTGGTATATGAAAAAGTACTCTCTATCATTTATCATCAAGAAAATATAAATCAAAACAACAATTATATACAGCCTCACACCACTGAGATGAACAGATCTCACTTACTGCAACATTATTCACAATAGTAAAAATCTGAAAATAGCCCAACCGTTTGAGAAAACATGACTAAATAAAGAATGAAATACTAAACAATAGAACACTACTCATCTATGAAAATGGGAATAATGCTAATTAAAGAGATCCATAGGGTATTATGCTGAGTGAAACTAGAAGGAGTGAGACAGACACAAAATGGCATCTCTCATATGTGGGTTATAAAGAAATATAAAGAAAATCACAATAGCCATACAAATTGTTATTTCTAGGTAGACAAAAATTTATAAATAACAATTTATCTTGAACTGAGTTTACCAAGAGAAATGGGAAGGGTATGTATGGGATGGGACCATGGGATAATAGTGGACAGAAGTAGAAACCATGGATAGCATAGTGTTAGCTGTTTTGTAGTTATGAAATTTTAGCATAAACAGTATTGTAAATTACAGTGCTTCAAATTTTTATTTATTTATTTATTTATTTTTATTCATTTATTTATTTGTTATTCAGAAACTTATATATGTTTATAACTTTGTATTACTTCAATGGTGGAAAGTAAATTTTAAAATGGGCTGGAGCGATAGCACAGCGGGTAGGGCGTTCGCCTTATAAGCGGCCAACATGGCCGACCCGAGTTCGATTCCTCCGCCCCTCTCGGAGAGCCTGGCAAGCTACCGAGAGTATTCGACCTGCCAGACACAGTTTAAAATGAAATCTATTAAATATAAAAGTCTTCTGAATGGAGCAAAGTAATGTTTTCCTATGTTTTGTTGCTTAATACAGATACAGTACATGTAATAATTTATGCTTTCATGAGGGTAAATAAAGAGCTAAATATTTCAAAAGATTCCAAGTAGATTGACATATTGTTGTTATTCATATTTTCAAAATAAATTTTCAAATAATACTTTTCCACGGTGAGACAAGTAAAATTGCTTTATGAAATATTATGTTTTTAGGAACAGCATTTTGAAAATAACCCATTACTCCAAGTTTGGTAGATATTTTTCAAAACAAATCATACCCAAACTTATAGAAGAATTTTAAAAGAACTCTGAATAATGATTATAACAGCAAGCATTAAATAAGCTTGATGGCTTATGTTTGTCTTATTGTTAATATATTTTATGACTCAACAGCATTTCAGTGTTTTCCTAATTTTTGCTACAACAGGGAACTAAAACAACTTTTTATTGTGGCAATACTTCATACTGGCCTATTTCTATAAGTTTTCTTTAAGCTCTAGGGTAAAAAGAAGAACATTATTGTTTTTAAATTGGATACAAAAGTGATTTCTGTCTTGTAGTTGTTGTAGCACAAATTGTCAAATAGAGAGTATTAGAAATATCAGAAAATATTGCTACTCACCTTTTCTTGGTGAATTTTACTGGGGTGAGCTTATTTATATGTGTTTAATATTTTCGGATACCACATATGTTACTAAACATTTCAGCTCTAAATCTTTTTTAATCGATATACTGTTTCTAGGGAATAACATAAAATTTAATTAAAAAATGAAAGATATAAACCTTCTAGGAAGGGAAGAGCAGCAGGAAGAATCAGAAGGGAGAGGAAAGAGATGGTGAGAAGTATGGAAAAAGAAGGAAGAAAGAAAGAAGGCAAAATAGGCAAAATAAGAGAGAGAAAGAGAGAGAGAGAGAGAGAGAGAGAGAGAGAGAGAGAGAGAGAGAGAGAGAGAGAGAGAGAGAGAGAAGAAAATGGCCTGCCAAAGAGGCAGGCAAGGGTTGGGGAGTGGGGGTGATTGGAGGGAACCTGGAGATACTGATGCTAGGAGATGTGTACTGGTGGAGGGATAGATGTTGGAATACTGTATGACTGAAATTCAATCATGAATGGCTTTGTAATGCTCTAATAAACAATAAAAAAATTCTAAAAATAAGGAAGAAAAAAAAAGACAAGTCATCATGAACAATTGAAGGTAAATATTAAAAGTAAATAAGGTTATAGGCAGATGATGTAAGCATGAAAATCAATGCTTCTAACTTAAAACTTAGCGACCTTAAAGACCTTGAACTAGCGCAGTATTAAGTGGGTAGGGCTCTTACACATGAGCTGCTGGGTTTCATACCCAGGACATCTGGTCCCCAGAAGCCCCTCCAGGAGTGATTCCTGTGCACCACTGGGTGGTGCTCACAAAGCAAAAATATATATACTAATGGATTTTTTAATTGATCTAATGGTTTGGGCCCACAATTAAAACATGAACAATATTTTTAATGATCTATTATAGGGTGTTAAATAAAAGCATTTCTTTTGTTTTTTTTTTTTTTGCTTTTTGTTCTTTCTCTTTCCACACTGCATATTTAAATTCCCAATATTTGATTGCAATTCAAATACTGATTTAGGGAAATGGGACAAGTGACTTTAGTTCCCTCTCTATGTTAAATATGTCCTCATGTTATACTTAGTATAAAACATTCATTCCATTTCTGTAGATGCTTATTTTAATATGCATTCTATGTAGAACAAAAATAAAAAGGTGTTGTGGCTTTATGTTTCACCCTTATCTCCATATTTCCTATTGTACTTAGGAAGAACAATATGTAAAATTGATGAGAATCTTCTATTAGGCAATTCAGGTTAAAAGAAATATAAAAGGGCTCAAAGAGCAAGTACAGAAGCCAGATTTTTGCCTTGCTCCTAGCTGACTCATCCCCAGAGCTCCATATGGTCACCAAACATCATCAGTAGCTATTCCCACTACATAACCAAGAATCGCTCTGAGAATTGTTAGATGTGCCGGAAGAAAACAAAACAAAAACAAAATAAATAAAAGGAATTATTCTGAATTTTATAACACTACTCACCCACATAGCAAAGCCTGGAAAGCTCCCCATGACGTATCCGATATGCCAAACACAGTAGCACCAAGTCTCACAATGGAGACATTACTGGGTCCGCTCGAGCAAATCAATGAACAACGGCAGGACAGTGCTACAGGACAGTGCTACAGTGCTACTTCAGAATAAGTTTTAAAACTACCCCTTCCACCTATGTTTATATGAATGTTCCTAACATAGAGGAACTGCATCCAGATGCATATTGCATACATAGAACTATGACAGCCCATTCTATATTAATGAATTTCTCAATATAATATTATTCATGAGTCATACTACTAATAAAATTATTCTTACTTTAATTTCTCCAATGTCAATATCTTTTTAAATTTTAATTTTTATCTATATTTGAGCAATGTATGATTAAACAACATAATGAGATTACTGTTGATTTAATTGCCTAATTTAGGATGATTAAACTTTCAACTCCAAGAATGCTTTCTCTAGCAGTATTCTGTATAATTTTAAGAAACAAAACTTTCTCTTTATTTGATTTTTTTCTAAAATATATTCTAACTTCCCTTTGTTGTACATGCACTTTTTTTGAGGTCTCCTAGGAACCTGAGTCTTACAGCTCTTGAAAGTCTTCTTGAATATGCTCTCTCATATGATATCAGGCATCACAAAAGAGGTGCAATTATTTTTAATGTACAAAGATTTACTTACAGATGTAATATTACATTTATTATTTAATATTTAATATCAGTAAGCAAATTTACATGTTTATCTTTAGAAATTTGATATTGCAATGTAGATTATTTGTTCTAATGATATTTAAACTTGAAGAATTAATGAAAAAATATATTTCTCTCTGCATTGGAATGCTTAAAATTGAGTTCTGAATATTACTTTTTGAATGTTTCAAGGCTCTTTCCAAAAGATGTATCAAATGCTACCCTAAGGAATTACTGATTTCTTATTAATAATATATCTCTCAAATAAAGAGAAATAAATAATAAATGAATATAAAGAAATAAATAAAGAGAAACTTTTCTATTTGCAAAGTTACTAGTGTATGCCTTGATTAAACTCAGCTTCCCAAACTCAATAGCGTAAAGAAATAAATTGTGGGGACTTGAAAGATAGTACAATGATGAAAACATTTGCCTTGCCTGCAGGTACCTTAATTTGATCCCCTATTCAACTTCCTTTCTCTCGACCATTATTGATAGTGAGCACTGCAATGTCACTGATACTGATCCTTCTTATAAAAGAAAGCATATACATGCATTAATTATGTTAAGCTAAACATCTCCCTGCTGGGAGAAAATATTTGGCACCAGATAACTAACACAGGGCTAATATGAAATGTATATTAAGTACAAATCCCAAGTTATCCTTGGAAATCCAATAATACCCTTGAGAATAGAGTCTGGAATAAGTCCTGGGCACTGCTGGGAAAGACTTTATAATCCAAACCACAACAATCTGTAACCCCAAATCTCAATAGCAGGGACAACAAAATTGCAATAAAAAGGGGAAGAGATGAACAGACATTTTACTAAATTATACAGGTCCAAAAACATAGTACAGTAATAGTATAGGTTATTGCCATGCATATATCCAGACCTTGCTCTATTCTAGAAACACATTTCATATTCCACATCTCACTAGGGGTGAGCCTTGATCACAAAGCCCTGATGAGCACTGCCAGGTCTGGGCTCAACCCCCCAGCATTCTGAAAAAGTAGCCATATTTTTTCTAAAGAGCACATAGAGAACTATTTATTATCACTAATTACCAGGAAAATGTAAGTCAAAAATCACAACCCCACGACAATAACCTATATAAATGACAGCAATAAAACAAACACTGTCTTCCCACCGTTCATCGATTTCCTTGAAAGGGCCCAGTAACGTCTCCATTTTTGAGACTTGTTGTTACTGTGTTTGACATATGAATTGAATACATCATGGGGAGATTGCCAAGATTTGCTGTGCTGATGATAGTCTTGGTGGCTTGCTGGGCTCTGCCAGAGGGGCAGAGGAGTCAAACCCGGCTCGGCTAGGCTGGCTGCGCACAAGACAAATGCCCTACCACTGTGTTATCGCTCCAGCCTAACAACAACTAAAACAATAGTAATATTATTGAATGAGATTTGGAAAAATAGGAACCCTCACTCACCAATTACTGTTTGTGGGTTGTAAAGTGATTAAATTTCTATTAAATAATATGAATTGCTCTCAAACTATTTTTTTAAAAAAATGAGTCTGCTATATGATTAGTCAATCCCCCTCCTAGGTTACTAGAAGGAAAACACAAAAAAACAATTTGAAAATATATTTGCATGTCTCTACTCATGGCAGAGTGATAGCACAGCAATAGGGCTTTGCCTTTCACGCAGACGACCCAGGTTTGATTTCTCTGTCCTTCTTGAGGAGCCTGGCAAGCTACCGAGAGTATCCCACCCACATGGCAGAGCCTGGCAAGCTCCCCATGGCATGTTCGATATGCCAAAAACAATAACAAGTCTCACAATGGAGAGGTTACTAGTGCCCCCTTGAGCAAATCGATGAATAACGGGAGGACAATGCAGTGCTACAGTACTCATGGCAGCATTATTTAAAATAGGGCAAAATCTAGAAAGAACTCAAACATTCAATGAAATGGGTGGGTATAGATGTAGTACTTATACCACGTGGAACAATGTTCAACTATTAAAAGATAAAATCTTGCTTTATATGGAGATGACTGAAAAGGTGCTATGTTCAATGAAATAAAGCAGAAGGAGAAAGGTGTATACCAAATGAAAACCCAAAGAAACATTCCTGTGGATTCAATCTATAGTTATTTCATTAGATGTGATGTAGCAATTTTAAAAAGAATTGAAATTCTACTTTGGAATTATAATTAGAGTTATACTATGAAAACATTTGAAATTATACACTTAAATGCATAGTTGCATAATATAAAATAAAATAAAAATGAAAAATATGTGAGAATTCCTAGATGATTCTCTTAATCATACTCCTCGAAGGCTGTGGTATTGATATTTCTAAATGTTCAGTTAGTATTTGTTTTTAAAAGATTTTCATTATGGAGTTTTATATTTATTCTTATGTAAGTTATCCAAAATATGTTGGCAAAAGATATCTTTTATTTAAGTGTCATTTCATTGTTCCTTGAAATGGAAATGACTAATGAAAAGGAGGGATTATATTTACCTCCTTAGTTAAGTACTATGGCTATTATGATAATTAATCATCCTACTTTCTCCTTCCTCATACTATAAGAATTAGCTGAATACTTATCATTTATACAAAGTTTTTCTCTAAAAAATAAACCTACATTAATTATTCTTTCATTATAAAGAAAGTTATCTCAGATAATTAAAAAATTGCTATTCTTCATTTGAATTAGGAACCAAGATAAATAGGTGGTTTATAAACATTGTTCTTTGTTTAAAAGTAAGTGGGCTATTTTTCATTCAGAGATTGTTAATTTAATGCATTTTTAAAGCTATTTAAAAGAATATGTTAAAGGTATAAAATGTAAATGTTTCTTATTGACTTTTGGTCTAAAATCACATAAATATGATGTGAGCATAAAATACGAGACTGGATATTAATTATAATGCATTTACGTCATTGTATGCCTTTTAGGGATATAATCTGAATCTCATGACTATTCAAAGTATATGTTCTGGGGCTGGAGCGATAGTACAGTGGGTAGGGCATTTACCTTGCACGCTACCCACCTGTGTTAGATCCCCAGCATTCCAAATGGTCCCCTGAACACCTCCAGGAGTGATTCCTGAATTCATGAGCCAGGAATAACCCCTGAGCATCGCAGGGTGTGACCCAAAAAGAAAAAAAAAGTATATGTTCCACATCTTGCCCACAACCAAAGGACAAACATCCCCCTACCATAGTCCATAAAGCCTTTGTCTCTCCATGGTAAACAAGTTCAGTGCTCAAAAAATCCAACAGTTTATTTCCCTTCATTCTGTCTGTTCCTAAACTTTAAAAACAAAAACTTGTTTTCACACCGTTGTAGAACTGGAAGCCTAATAATTGGGTTTTGATGAGAAATGTCCATGTTTCATTTACAGACAGTAATATTTTTATTGGGCTGGAGCGATAGAACAGCACGTAGGCCATTTGCCTTGCACGAGACCTACCTGGGCTCCATTCCTCCGCCCCTCGCGGAGAGCCTGACAAGCTGCCTGTGGCGTATTTGATATGCCAAAAACAGTAACAACAAGTCTCACAATGGAGACGTTACTGGTGCCCACCCAAGCTAATCAATAAACAACAGGAGGACAGTGCTATAGTATTTGTATTATGTTTTTACATGGAGACAAAGAGAGAGAGAGTGAGAGAGAGAGAGATTTGTTCTTCATTTTATCATTGCACCAGTTCTATTGAATTAGTCTCAAGTGTATAACTTCAATTAACCTTAATTATTTTATTGAAGGTCTTGGAGCCACAGTGACAGCACTATGGCCAGGAGCACCCCATAGGGTCCATTGAACCTGGCAAAGAATAGTCCCTGAGCATAAAACCAGTATCACTACTGGTTGTGGCCCCAAAATGATCCATGAAAAGCTTTTATATACCAAATACAGTCAAACTGTGTGTGTGTATATATATAAACACAAATATATACATATATGCATATATTTTAATTTACATATACACACAATAAATTTTTTTCCAATGTTGTTTTTAGGAAACCAGTCCATTGGAATTCTTGGAGAAAAAAGCAATTCTGGGGATTGAGCTAGAGTCTCTCATATGAAAAGCATGACCTTCCTCATTGAGCTATTTCTCATGTCTAATATAGACATCTTGAAGAGACAGAATACATTATTAAAATAGTCATTAGTTTGACAATACTTAATTAATGAAGATACTATAATTTTTACAAATCTAATACAAGTTACAGTGTATTGCTAGATAAAATGAAAAATAAGTAAGTCTTAATTTATCCAATATTTACCCTTAAGTTAGACAAAATAGTGTACTCAGATATATTTGACTCAATTTCTGAAGTAGTTATTCCATTAATTCTAAGATTCTTGCATAAGTGAAGTTAGATTCTGGTGTGTTTTTTAACAAGAATTTGAATGTGGTCCCATTTGCAGTTTAAAACCTAGTCAAAGACTTCCTCTAGAATATCACACCCACCTTATTAAAAGAATGATCATTGATTCAGCACCTATTTTCAGAGAATAAATATGTCTATTGAGTTGGATTTGGCAAATGGCTACCAGATCTTACACTTTTCTTAACTAACTTAGTATGAAGAGGATCATGAGGCGTATACACCCTTATCTGTAAAGCAATCCCCTCAAGTGTTTACATATTTCTAGATTCTTCTTCCCTAAGTGTTAGCCCATCATTTGACACAACATGATGAAATAATAGTTATTTTCTTGTGTGTCTAAGTGCAGCATTACTAGTGAAAAGTTTTGGATATATTAAGAGCTTTGACTGCTCAGACTAGAACATGCTCATAGTCATTTTCAGGTTGGGTGGCAATATGAAGTGCTTTGCTGAATCTGAAAATTGTTATGTAGTCAGTTACATACATGTCTTTGCATATTTTTAATTCCACTTCAGTAAGCCCAAAGTAATTGCTAGAAGCAAGCAACCCTGACAGGATTTACTTTCTTTTCTACTTACCTGGTTGTCTTTTCCCCAGAAGGCGAATATTTAAGCTCTAAAATTAATTTACTACATACGTTTTCTTTTTTAACATAGCGTATTTTTCATTGAGACACAAGTAAATTTAAATTCCAATATTTAGTTTTTATTAACTTGCTTTCTGTACTTCAACAAGTCGCAGTTTTCTTAATTTGTAAAATAAATGTGTAAATGGATAATACAAAACTTTTATTATATTTATTTATAGAAAATACTTAAAACAATTTCTAGATAATGCCAGAAGCTGCTGCCATAGAAGAGAGCCAGAAATAATTCATGAGACATCCAGGTGTGGCACAAAAAACAAATGATGTAATAATAGTAGTTATAGTAGTAGTAATGGTGGTGGTGGTGGTATCTTGGGAGAAAAAAATATTTTAAATGACAAACCTGTGGAAGAATGTTCATATGAGAAGTTCTGAAAGCTCTCTTCTCACAAACTCAGTTGTTCAGTTTAATAAAATATAGCAAACATTTCAAAAAATGTTTCAAAAAATGTTTCAAATGTTTCAAAGTGTTTCAAAATGTTTCAAAATGTTTCAAATGTTTCGAATGTTTCAAAAATGTTTCAAAAAACATTTCAAAAAAAACATTTCTAAAAATTGTTCTAGCTGATAGAGAAATAGTACAATGTGTCGGTGCTTGTTTTTAAGAAGGCCAACCTGTATTCAATCCCTATCTCCTTATACAGTCCTCAAGTCCTGCCACTGAGTGATTCCTGAGTGGAGAGCCAGGATAAACCATGAGCACAGCAGAATGTGATCCAAAATTAAAAAAAAAAAACCATAATTGTTCTAAACAAATTTAAAATGAAGGAACACTCACATAAAAAATGCACCATATCATATAAAAATACTGAAAGCCACCACCTGTGTTGAGTATAATAAAACTCTACCACAGGCAGTTTAAGTGAAAAGTAGTTTTATTGCCCTGTGTCTCAGATTAGTTCTACACAATCTCTCAATTGAATGAAACATTAAATTTTCCAGCAAGAAAGATTGAAAAGTCCAGATTTTGCCCATTCATTAAAAGCTTTGATTATTAGTAAAGAAGTTATATTCAAGTAAGATTCACCTATAATGTTGACTCTTTTATTCTTACCTCTACTTATTTGTATATTTAAGTTCAAAGGGAATATAAGATCTAAAGTAACAACTTTTACCAGGCCCTTATTGTTAAAACAAATACCTCTAAAAATAGCAAACCACTGCAACTAAAATTAAGAGGAGACACTCAGAGTTCCTCTCAAGGGTAAAGACACTTCTCTCTGAGTCTCAACTTTTTTTAGATCAAAAATTGTTTGTAAGCTCATTTCCTGAAAAGGTAAGGGGGAATACATAGTATTATTTACTTAGATAAGTAAGTAAAAGGTAATTCCCAATTACAATAATAGCAAGCATAACTATAAAAAGACTATGAGAAAGAATAGTCATTCTGTTGTTAGAGCAAATCTCAACAATTCTGTGAAGATATTACAATCAAATTGGATCAAACTATGGGAAAATTTATGCCCAAAGGTTATCTCAAAAATATTGCTATCATATATCTATTAGTAGATTCTGGATATGAAGCCAGTCAAGGGATGTTAACCAGGAGTTTACCAGGCAAAGTAAAAGGGAAAAAAAGTATTAGAGAGTCTATTTAGAACTTCTATTGAATTGCTTAATTTGCGATGACCTCAGAGGGTCCTGATTGTAGGGGAATTACACTGTATTAAAGTAACATGGTCAAATAACCAATAAATAAATTTCTTAGTAAAATAATCATTAGACTATATAAAATTCAGGTGAAAAATTATTAAACAGAGCTTTTACAATTGGAACCTAGACCTCCTATATTTTCAGAGAAAAATTGTAAACTTGATGCAATCACCTATGGAAATGAAACAGGGTATGAATTACTTGTCTCCAAAAAGTCGTAAGTGGTAGTTTTAGGGACATATAAAAATAGCTATTATATATATTTAAAATTAAATAGAAATAATATTTACACAAAATTAAAATCATGGTCTCAGCTTAGCTTGCCGGCTTCCCTGCCCAGGTCATAAATACACACTTGTGGGTGATTTTCTCTCTAGCATTACTCCAGCCTCTTAGAAATTATGATGAACATCCTGCATACTTGCCCACTCCCCTTCCAAGTCAGAAATAGCCCACTAGGAGTGAGTTTTATCAGAGCCAGAGTACTGGATTGCTGCTCTTATAAGCTGGAATTTGGACCTATATACTTGCTACATGAAGCACAAAGAACAGAAGGAAAAAATGAAGGAATTTGTCTGTACTAACATATGGGGAAATAAGCCCAGAAAAGTCATCAAGTACATAAGTACTTTCAATACTGCCCAAGGATGAGCAACAGTCCTCATAATGCTCACTGAACTGAGGAAATCACTAGAAGAAAGGCTCAATAAACTCAAAGATAGATTGATGAGAAAAAGTGAAAGAACTCATTCATATGTAATTGATGGACTGAAAGACTATAGTCCCAGCACTCAATAGCAGAATGTTAGACTGAAAATTGAATCAGTGACCTCAAAGTCAAGGTTTATGGCATCATCGATAAAGAGAGATAATAGAAAAGTCATTAAAAAAGAATGAATAAAATATAAGGTACATACTAGACAATAGCAAGAGGAACCTGCAAATCACAGGAATTCTAGGATGAGAGGAAGGAGATAAAGAGGAATAATGGCTGATATAAGACTAATCACTTAGAACTTAGCCATATAGATTAAGGAATTCGGTCCAAACAAAACAAAACAAAACAACTAAACTAAAACCCCAACAATAAGATACATTGTAATAAAAACATCAAAAACAAAAGAGATTCATTATTTAAAGAAGCAAAAGAATAAAATACAAGGTACATGACATAAAATTTATGTCATATTTTTCAAAACCGTAAAAGCAGAAAGGGGATAGATATCTTCAAAGTAATGCATGAAAATAGCCTTCGATCAATACTCTACCATGCATGGTTCTCACTTAGAACTGAAGGTGTGAGTGATCAAAATATTCTCAAGTAATAACTTAAGATAGTATGGCATCAAAATCAGATCTGCATAGAATACTGAATAGCCTCCTATACGAAAATTTCAAATAAAAAATTTCTATACCCCACATATAAAAATAAAAATAAACATCTTCATGGTAATACTCTCTCTAAACATTAATGGACTGATTTCTTCTATTTAAAAGTACTGACTAATTTGAATATCAGCAAACAAAATCTGGCTTTCTGTTATCAAAAAGAAATTCACTGAACACTGATAAAACAAAAAAAATCACAAGGTGAGCATGAAAGATTAAAAAACAACAAAACAGGCTAATGGTAGACTAGAAGAGTCAAGTACAGTAATACTTCTTTAGACAAAATAACATTGAACTTAAATAAGAGATAGCAATGAACTTTAAATACAGGTCAAAAGATCAATCACTGTAGACAACTTGACTTATAAATATATATTTACTAAGTGATAGAACTGCAAAGCTTATCAAGAAATTGCTAATAGAGCTGAGAAGAAATGTCAACAATAAATTTATAGTGGGAGATTTTAATAACCCCAGTCTCACCAATGGCTACATCAACCAGACAGAACACTAGTAAAGGAATAAGAGTCTCAAGTGAGGAATTAGAAGAAATGTTCTTAATAGAAATTTGTAGAACACTCCTATCCCAAAAAGCATTATTATTTTGTGCACATGGAATATCAGCACATTCCAAATATATGCAAAGTGGAATATTTCTAGGACACTATTTGAGCAATCATAAAATCAAAAATATGAATCATTATCAAATATATTTCCATACCATAGAGCTATGAATGAAAACATTAACCATTAAAAATAAAGACACTAAAAGTTCTAGTATTTAGAAACTGAATAAAATATTGCTAAAGAACTATTGGGACAAAGAGGAAAACAATTAAAAATATTCCTGAAAATGATGAGAATCAAGATAAAACTTATCAGATCCTATGATTCATATATTAAAATTAGAACAGGGAACATCAAAGCAATGCAAGGCTTACATGAGTAAATAAGAGAAAAATCAAATATATAACCTGACCTCAAAGTAATTAAATTTTTAAAAAAATATTAAAAATATACTTTCTTTAATAAATCCTAAATAGGATTGGCAAAACACTAGATGAAGGACAATCATGCGAGCAAGTCAGGTTCCGCAAAGGATTCGGCACCATCGAACATATCCGCACAATAACCAAACTCATTGAGGTTTCTCGGGAGTTCAAGATGCCGCTCTGTTTAACGTTCATTGATTTAAAGAAGGCCTTTGATTCTGTTGAGACGGAAGCGGTCAGAGAAGCCCTAGCCAATCAGGGCATTCAAGCCTAATACATCAAGATCCTCCGTGAGCTGTATTGCAGATTCACTACCAGGATCTCACCATTCTACAAAGAAGTGATCGTTGATGTCAAGAGAGGGGTTCGGCAGGGCGATACCATTTCACCGAAACTCTTCAGTGCCACCCTCGAGAACATCATGCGACGATTGGAATGGGAAGGAATGGGAGTGAAGATAGATGGTCGGTAATTACACCACCTCCACTTTGCTGATGACATTGTTTTAATAACACCAAACATTAGCCAAGCGTCACAAATGCTGGCCGATTTTGACCGTGAGTGTGGAAAGGTAGGACTACAGCTGAATCTTACAAAGACAATGTTTATGAGAAACAGCCGCGTTCCTGATGCCCCATTCGCTCTCAATGAAACGACCATCTCTGAATGCAACAGCTATGTGTACCTAGGCCGAGAAGTCAACATGACAAATGACCTGGCACCCAAGCTGTGCAGGAGGAAGAGAGCAGCTTGGAACGCCTTCAAGAACGTCGAAGAAATAGTTAAGAGGACGAAGAACCTCCGGCTCCGGGCACATCTCTTTGATTTCACTGTTCTTCCTGCATTAAAATATGTCTCGGAGACCTGGGCCCTATGCAAACAGGATGAGAACGCTATTCAGGTCTCCCAAAGAAGAATAGAAAGAGCTATGCTTGGAATATCACATTTCACTCAAATGAGAGAAAGAATCCGGAGTTCCGACATCCGTCGACGATCAAGAATCAGGGACGCTGTCTCATTTGCCAAGGTGTCAAAAATCAGATGGGCTGGTCACGTAATGAGATTTAAAGACGACCGCTGGACTAGAGCCGTTACCGACTGGATTCCACGGGATGTCAAAAGACCGCGTGGCCGCCCACCTACCAGATGGTCAGACTTCTTCGTCAAAATCATGAACGATTGGTTTGAGGCTCTTCATGTTCCCAGAGCGAACAGATGTCATTGGGCTACACTAGCACGCGACCGGGACAAATGGAGACATTACTGGCGCCCGCTGGAGCAAATTGACGACTAACAGGCAGTTAAGTGATTAAGTGATTAATAAATACTAGAAAAAGAATAACAATTTAAACCCAAAATAAGGAAAAGGGGGAAAATAATTAAAATCGGGACACAAATCAAAATACAGTTTTCTAAAATAATATAATGAAAAAATAAGATTAACTCAGCAGTAAATAAGAGAAAGGCCAAATAAATCTGATCGGGGTTCACGGTCATGGTCACGGTCCTCCTGTTGTTCATCGATTTTCTCGAGCAGGCCCAGTAACTTCTCCATTGGAGACTTTGTTGTTACTGTGTTTGGCATATCAAATACATCAGGGTAGCTTGCCAGGCTCTACCATGTGGGTGAGATACTCTCGGTAGCTTGCCGGGCTCTCTGAGAGGGGCGGAGGAATCGAACTTGGGATTGGCCATGTTGGCTGCGTGCAAGGCAAACGCCCTACCGCTGTGTACAGCAGTAGGGCGTTTGCCTTGCACGCAGCCAACTGGGTCAGGGGTTAAAGAGAAGAAATTACAACAGATCTCTTGTATCACTTGTATCAATTGTCGTCCCATCGCTCATCGATTTGCTTCAGCGGGCGCCAGTAACACTTTCATTCATCCCTGTTGTGTGCTAGTGTAGCCCAGTGGCATCTGCTTGCTCCAGGAACACCAAGAGCCTTAAACTGTTGATTCAGGGACTTGATGAAGACTGACCATTTTATAGGTGGGCGGGTGCCCAGGTGTTCTTTTGACATCCCGTGGAATCCAATTGGTAACAGCTCTAGTTCAGAGTTATCTCCAAATTGCAAAATGTGTCCGGCCCATCTGGGTTTTGACTTCTTGGCAAACAAGAGAGCATCCGTGATACTCGGTTGATGATGGAGGTCGGAACTCTGATTCCTTCTCTTACTTGAAATGAAGCATGATACTCCAAGCATAGCTCTTTCGATTCTTCTTTGGGGTACCCAAATGTTCTTATTCTATTTTCATAGGGCCCAGGTCTCTGAGGAGTATGTTAGTTCAGGAAGAACAGTGAAATCCAAAAGATGTGCCCGGAGCTGAAGGTTCTTTGTCCTCTTAACAACTTCTTCAATGCTCTTGAAGGCTTTCCATGATATTCTTTTCCTCTAAATAAATCAATATATCTGATCAGGGGTTAAAGAGAAGAAATTACAACAGATACATCAAAAATATACAAAGATTAGATACATAGAATACAAAAAAATACAAAGAATTCAAATACATCAAAATAACCCAAAAATACAAAAAAATACAAAAATACAAAATTATAAGAAGTTATTATGAACAAGTTAATGTCATTACTCTGAAATACCTGTAAGAAAAGGGTGAAATTAAATTCTTAAAATTATACAGCATACAAAGATTGAATCAGGAGGAAGAAAGAAACATGAATAGACAATCATGAGCAAAGAAATTGAAATAGTAATTAAAATCTTTGCCAAACAAAAGCTGTGGTTAAGACCATGTTTACTAGTTAGCTCTTCCAAAACATACTATCAAAATCCCCAAACTACCTGTATCTTAAAGTTCTTTATAAGTAACAAGGAAACAAGAATCTGATAGCTTCTCTGAAGTCATCATTACAGTAAGAACCGATACAGGTATTAATAAGAAGCTACGGGACACTATCACTATTGAATGTCAGTCCAAATTTTCTTAAAATCTTAGAAAAATAAATATAATAATACATCATAAGGATCATTGCAATGTGATTTAGTGAAATTCATTCTAGATTTGCAGAATTGTTCAATACATGCAAATAAATTTCAACAATGTATATTAGCCAAAGGAAATACAAAAACTACATGGCAATAATTCATGCATTATGAAGAGAAAGCTTTTGTCAAGATTCAAAATGCATTTACTTTAAAACTGTAAAAATATGGATAACATTCAAGCACCTCAAGATAAGAAGAGCAGTTTACAGTAAACCGACAACCAACATTATAATCAATGGCAAGAAACTGAAAAACTTCAGAGATAATTTACAATGAAGGATTTTTTGAGATAAGGCACTTTCTCAAATATTATCAATAATGTATTGAAAAATCCATGACAAATAATTAAGGTCTGAAATAAATACAAGTGATACAAAGAGAGACAAAAAATAAACTATTCTCATTGGCAGACATCAGGCATATATACATAAAAAATCTAAAGAACTCCACTTAAAAATATTAGAAACAGCAATCCAGTACAAACAAAAAACCCGCAGGCTACAAAGTCACCATGCAAAAATAGTTTGTATTTCTAATCAAATATGATCTGTAAAAGAAAAAATCTTTAAAGTGGTATAATCTCGTGCCTGGAAATATTAAATATTTGTAATAACCTAAAGAATAAAAAAGACATACATTAAAACTTTAATCACAATAGAAAGAAATCAGAGAGGACATGGTAAAATATTTATGGATTGGCAAAAATTATATTTTAAAATGATCACTCTATTCAAAACATTATGCATATTCAATGCAATTATCATCAAACTGACACTGATGAGAATGTCAAGAATGTCCCATTGACATTCTTTAAGGACATAAGATAAGATCTACAAAAATTTTTATGGACTCAGAAAATGCTACTCAAATGCAATCCTCAGTTTTATATTGCACTATAATACTATTGTATTCAAATTGATGTAGTACTAAAATAAAAGTAGATTCTCATATAGTAGAATAGAATAAAGAAGACAAGAGAAAACCTTCAGGTTTATGAAAAAATAATTTTTTACAAAGAACCTGAGTCTATGGCATAGAACAAGGTAAGTATCTTCAAGAATGGCACTAGAAATGTTGAATGGCCATAATGTGATAAAAATGAAACTACAACCATATCTCACACCATGCAAAGATGTTTCATAAAATAAGTAAGAAAGAGAAGAATAACTGCTCTGTGAACTCATGCATCTGTGGTAGGTATAGAAAGAAAACTCTAGAATGAAGAGTATTGTGTGATGACAAATCCTTTATTTAAATTAAAAAAACAAGTTTACAAATCTGAGGGTGTAGGAATAGTGAAATGAAATGTTGAGGTGGACTCAAAATGATACTAGATAATTGATAAAGGGTTTGGGGCCCTTCAGTAGTGATGAAGACCACAACTGTGTACATTAAGATCATCAACACTAATATTGCTATAACATGTTACCAAAATGATAATACTAAAATAAAAACAGTAAATTCATGAATACTCGCTTCTGTAATACGTCCTAACAATGGAGCATATACTATCTCTGATAGTAGTAGAGCAATTCTCAGAGTACTTTTTCTTCTTAAGTATATGCCATACAATAGATTAAGTATATACATAAGTTATAATTGCTGAAAGTATGCAAGATGCATTTGGTGAATATATTAGAATAGATTGGCCATAAAAAACATTTGGGAAATAGACAAATATTTGTAAATAAAGCAACACATTTCTGTATAAAGTAATAGTCAAAAAATTATAAGAATGGGGCTGAAGTGATAGCACAGCAGGTAGAGCATTCGCCTTGCATGCAACCGACCCTGGTTTGATTCCCAGAATTCCATATGGTCCCCTGAGCACCACCAGGAGTAATTCATAAGTGCAGAGCCAGGAGTAACCCCTGTGCATCGCTGAGTGTGGCCCAAAAGGAAAAAAAAAACACATAAGAAAACTTTAAAGTACTTGGAGATCTGTGCAAATAGAAATACAATACACCAACATTTTCCCCATGCAGCTAAAACAGTGATTGAGAAATTTGGTAAATATAAATTCAGAAATATTTTTCAAAAGTGATCTTATATACATTACCTAAATGTTAAAACCTTGGATAAATAAAAGCCATAAGATCTATATATATGATAATAAGAGGAATAATTAAAATAAATAAATAATTAATGAAAGAATTTTTTTTTTAGGATACATCTGGCAGTGCTCAGGACTTACTCTTGGCTCAGTGCTCGGGAAACACTCCTATTGCAGTTTGGCGACCATAGCCCTGGATGTCTACACACAAGCTAAGTCCCTTATTGGCTTGATACAAATTTTAAATAAATGTCCAGATGATTACAACAATAAATCAGCACAAAATAGTCACTTTTTAAAAAAAATACTTATAAAGACGGGCTAGAGCGATAGCACAGCAGTAGGGCGTTTGCCTTGCACGCAGCCAACAGGACTGACCCGAGTTCAATTCCTCCACCCCTCTCAGAGAGCCCAGCAAGCTACTAAGAGTATCTCTCCCGCATGGCAAAGCCCGGCAAGCTCCCCGTGACATATTCAATATGCCAAACACAGTAACAACAAAGTCTCCAATGGAGAAGTTACTGGGCCCACTCGAGCAAATTGATGAACAATGGGAGGACAGTGACAGTGACAGTGACTTATAAAGGTGGATATAACTTTAACTTGCCTGATGAGAAAGGGTTGGTGAAGCAGGGAGGAGGTGAAGTTAGAAATGAGAGAGGTTGAGAGTTGCTAAAATTTGATATAAAAATGTAAATGTTGTATTTCTTATTAAAATTTGAAACCCTTAACTGCATTTTAGAAAAAAATCTAAACACGTTATTCCAACTAGTTGTAATAAGTAGTGGTTGAGAACCGACATACTAGATAATCATTATTTAAAAAAAATAATATTGGGGCTGGAGAGATAGCACAGCGGGTAGGGCGTTTGCCTTGTACACGGCCGACCCGGGTTCAATTCCCAGCATCCCATATGGTCCCCTGAGCACCGCCAGGAGTAACTCCTGAGTGCAGAGCCAGGAGTAACCCCTGTGCATCGCCAGGTATGACCCCAAAAAGCAAATAAATAAATAAATAAATAAAACTTTAACTCCAGGGGCTGGAGTGATACTGCAGCGTGGAGGGCATTTGCCTTGCACATGACTGACCCGGGTTCTATCCCCAGCATCCCATATGGTCCCCTGAGCACTGTCAGGAGTAATTCCTGAGTCCAGAGTCAGAAGTAAAACCCTGGTAACCCCTGTGCATTGCTGGGTGTGACCAAGAAAGAAAATAAAAATAATAATAATAATAATAATAATAATACCTAGTGTACTTGTACAAGAGAAATAAATAGAAGTCAGAAATTTGACTTTTATGGGAAAACATAAATTTTGGTATTTTAAAATGCATTTTCTAGAAAACAAAATAACAGTCATAAAATAGAGGATTAATACAAGTTACTAAATTCATATTTAAAAGGAAAAGATATTTTTCAAGCTGTATACAAACTATATATTTAACAAATTATTGTTTCTCTAGAGGGAAATTTTTTTCTAAATAGAACATATAAATGGAAGAACATATAAATTTGTATCTGACATACAAATTTTATATGTTAGAAAATTTGCATGTAAACCCAGATGCCATCTCAATTGCAATAATAGTCCTGTTCTCTGGAGGCTACTTTTAACAAAGAATTCAAATTATTGTAATATCAATAAAAACAAAGATCTTAAAGAATATATAATATTTAGGAAAAAACTCAAAAGTATAGCAAAATATAAAAATAAGCTCACTACAATAAAATAATAATAAATACATAACATAACAAATAATGAAAATAATAAACACTAAATTAAAATAATTAACTAAAATGTAAATTAACACTTCTATACAGAAAGTGTTAATTGTAGGGGCTGGAGCAATAGCACAGTGGGTAGGACATTCGCTTTGCAAACGACCAACCTGGTTTGATTCTCAGCATCCCATATAGTTCCCTAAGCACTGCCAGGAGTGCTTCCTGAGTGCATGAGCCAGGAATAACCCATGTGCATCACTGGGAGTAACCCAAAAAGCAAAGAAAAAAAATTAATGATATATAATTAGAAAATTAAAAATAGAATTATGTATAATGATTTTATTGTTAAAAATAAATGAGTCAGATAATTTGATAGAAAAAATTTTATTCATTATGACAATTGCTAAATACATTATAAAATTACACCACATAGAAAATAATTTTTACATTATTTAGAGTGAAATGTAAAATTTATAGAGAAAATAAAGGAAAATATAAAGAATATTTGATTTTTGATTTCTAGGAAAATGCACAAGATAATATCAGAGATTTTAATAAAGCCTGAGAAAAAGTGAATAACTGGTAAATCTCATCTACACATTACTCAAGAAAGAAAATATATTAAGACTTGTAATTAATTTCAGACTACCTCCCCAACTCTCTTGGTCTATTTTTCTTTCTGAAGTAGTTTGTGAAGGGTACTTAAGTACCTTGATAAACCAATCTTCTCAAACTTAAAAGGTAGTCTCCTGAATACAAAGCAGCATAGGTCTGAATAAAAAATATATGTTATAGAATGTAATACAATGAAATACAAGTTACTTAGTACATATACTTTCCCAGTAAGAACTTTTAAAATAGATGATCAAATATTAATTTAAAATGAAAATAAAATTTAATCAATTAGTCCTCAGGGACCATGATGTTCCAGGTTTCAAACCTTGGGTTTCTGTATGCAAACCATGCACTGCAGTACGTTGAGCTATCCACCTTGCCCCAAAATTAAATTTTCTAGAAATTTCTTTAAAATCTCATATCAGATTTAAAAAATGTGCAATCATCTTAGCAATACACCTGCAAATACTAAGAGAAATTTTAATAAAGTGAAGCGATTTTTCATTAGGGGAAAGTTAGACAATGTATAGCAAAGATGAAAATATAGTTTCAAAAGGCTTCCTTGGGACTGAAAGATAACTCAATGGACTGGATTACATGCTTTGCTTCGAGGAAAACTAGGTTTTCTTCTTGGTTTGGCATACTGTCTCATGGGTACTCCCAGGCCTAACACTTGCGCAACAGTTTTATGAGCATGGGTCTTCAGGCCTAATCCCTATTCACTAAAAACATTAAAATGAATTATAAATAAATAAAATTTTCCTTTTTCTCTGGTTTTGCCACCACCAATATATGAAATACAAAAGGTCTTTGTTTTTATAATACCATTTAAAAAAAACAATAAATTATCACTTACTGAAAAAATGTATTTTACCTTTGATAATCTACGATGTTCATATCATACTTATCAAACATAGATAATAAAGTATATCATATACTAAGGTAGGGTATAGGATAACACTGTTCTGTCCTTCTTGCATAGCCTCAGATAGTTTAGGTTTATTGGGTTGCTCCCATCACAGTGTTTCCATTCCTCTGTGTTTATTTGTAACTTCTTTCTTTGTGCTCTATTCACTTGTAAATCTTGTTTTTCTCTTCTCCCTAAGTCCTTTGTATAGTTTATTCAGAGCAATGTCCTTTTTGTATGGACACAAGAAGACATGCTTTTGTAATGTGACTCTCAGTCATATTTCTCTCCTGGGCATCTGTTCTCTCACCTAAGCCTAGGCCGCCTTTACTGCCTAGCACCCCCAAAAACAGGGCCCAGATGACGAGGGACTGGATGGACCCAGGGCAAGTGGAAAGCTATGTGTACCCTGGCATCGAGATGGGCCTGGCCAAAGCGCCATAATGCTTAACTGTAAGTTAAGAGCTTGGTCATGGCCAAATGCTGTCATGTTCCAAATGTAATAACTAGATTTGGATCCTGCTAGGGTTAGGAATGATTAATCTGGCCTGAGTGCTGTAGTCTGAGTCTGTGGCAAGATGTTCCCAGGAGAGCTGCCCTATAAGTCTCAATGTTATCTCTTACTGTGTCCATAAAAAAATAGCTAGTATTGATATGTTGATAGTTATTGGACTGAGGAAAAAAGGAAAACACCTTAGGAGGTGATTTGCCCTTGGGCAGTCAGGAAGGGCTTTGGTATGCCTTTTAGGTGGTGTTCCCTTTGAACTTGATGGGCCCTCAGGGAGGGCTTTCTTATGTTGATTTGGATAAGTGCCTGGGTTGCAGTGTCAGCATGGAGAGATAAGGGAGTTGGAGAGAGAGGCAGAGGAGAGTGAGGAGAGAATTGGAATAAACTGCAAGGAAAACCAACCAGCCTGGCCTTTGTCTCTTCCTTCATATGCCCTTTGCCAACAGCTGTCTGGATCCAGACACACACAGCGGCTCAAGAGCACTGAACTCAGGTGGTGAGACAGAGTCATCCAGAAAGCCCATGAACACACAACCACAACCTTCAGCGTGCATGGTTTTTTACAGTAGGGGATTTTTATTTCAGTTTAGTACTGTAGCACTGTCCTCAAGTTGTCACGGATTTGCTCGAGGAGGCACCAATAACACTTCCGTTGTGAGATTTGTTACTGTTTTGGGCATATCAAATACGCCATGGGGAACTTGCCATGCTCTGCTGTGCGGGCAGGTTACTCTCTATAGCTTTCCGGGCTCCTCAAAAGGGATGGAGGAATCGAACCAGGGTCGGCCACATGCAAGGCAAACACCCTACCCGCTGTGCTATTTCAGTTTAGGTTACCAAAAAAAAAAAATGTATATGGAAAGACTCAAGATGAGGGCTGTCAGGTGATGATCCACGGTCCACGGTCCTCCCATTGTTCATTGATTTGCTCGAGCGGGCCCAGTAACATCTCCATAGTGAGACTTCTTGTTACTGTGTTTGGCATATTGAATACGTCACGGGGAGCTTGCCGGGTTTGCCGTGTGGGTGAGATACTCTCGGTAGATTGCCGGGCTCTCCAGAGGTGATGATCATTCAGACAAAATTTTAAGAATATAATCCAGGACTGCAAGAACAGCTGGTGGGTAAGGTGCTTGCCTTGCATGCTGCTTACCAGGATTTGATCCACAGCAACTTGTGTATTTCTCTGCAGTCCCAGCAGTCATATCTGAGCACAAGGACAGTGCTAAGCCCTGAGCACTGCCAGGTGAGGCCGCCCTCTTCCCCACCAAAATACAGTTCAAATTTCAGAATTATCTATGAAAAATTTTACTCTTAATTGAATGTTCTTTAATGTAACATGGCCGACCCGAGTAGATTCCTCTTGGAGAGCCTGGCAAGCTACCAAGAGTATCTCACCCGCACAGCAGAGCCTGGCTAGCTACCTGTGTTGTATTCGATATGCCAAACACAGTAACACCAAAGTCTGCAATGGAGAAGTTACTGGACCTGCTCGAGCAAATTGATGAATAACGGGAGGACAGTGATTGTGAACAGTGATTGTGAAATAATAATTAATTTTTCTGTTAATTTAATCCTTAATATATATTAGGTTCACCATGGTTCATGACACTTAGCAATAATTGTCATTAAATAGCTAACTATAGATTCATCAGTTAATATTTAATAATGTAATGAAGTCAGAAACACAAATCAAAGCTAGTATCTTGAAATTATATAGCACCTAAGTATATGGTTTCAACACAAACCTACCTTTCCTCTCAGGATTAACTGCTATCATAAACCCATTATTTATCTTACGCTTTTTCTCCTTTATATAACATACATAGATGTCTAAATTAAATGTGCTTTATATCTCTATGCAGAAATGCATAAATTTTGTTTCCATAATATTACCAAATTTCATGTTACAAAGTGTAGAAATGTAATTATGGTCTTTAAAAACAAAATTTATATGCTTTCTGGAACACTGTTATGTATATGTTATTATTTAATGTTCCATTGTATGAATGCTATATAATCTATTTTTGACTGATCACCCAGTGTATTTATATGTTTCAATGTTATGAACAGTTTCTATATACACACTTGTGTATGCTTTCAGTTTTTGATATATCCTTTGTCATAAGATATGAAGCTCTAGGAGAAAATGTTTTAAATTTATTTGTTCTGTGTAATTTGTTCAATTCTTATTGATTGTATGATTTATATATTTACAAATGGTAAAGAAAAAATGTTATATTTAGTCAGTAACTTATCTTACTTTCTAAAGTCACTAATGAAATAAAAGATTTTTTTAAGTTAATGTTATGAAATATCTTCATTAGATTTTATCTATTTTTAGAGTGGGTGGACATCTGGCAATGCTCAGTGGCTATTTCCTGCTTGTTTTTCAGGGAAAATTCCTTTATGCTACTGCAGGACTTAACATGCAGTGCTGCAGATCAAACCCAGGCCTCCTGCATGTGAAATATTCATTCCAGTCTCTGAGGTCAGACCCTAAATCCTAGAATTTATCTGTTCCATATTTTATTTAAACATTACTTCCATATTTAAATGCTAACATATTTACATCTATTAAATATTTATTTCAAGAGTGCTAAATTAGGTTTTGATGATTCTTTTATTATTGAGGTAATATTGCTTCACAAGAATGTAAATCTTTGTTTTACGAGCACATGTTGCTAACATGAGGCTGACACCGAAGGACAGTAGTTACAAGGGCCAGGAAGATTGGTCCATAGCTGGCAACCTCTCTCATGAGTAGGCAGGGAGAAGGCAGCTGGAATAGAGAAGGGCTCATTAAGAAAATGAGGGCTGGAAGAACCAGTCGGGATGGGAGATGTGTGCTGAAAGTAAGTAAAAGACCAAACAACATAACCTCTCTGTGTCTGTTTTGCAAACCATAATGCCCCGAAATAGAGAGAACGTATGCGATATATTGTCTGCTATGGAGGCAGGGGGAGGGTGGGAAAGGGGGTTATAATGGGGATATTGGTGGTGGGGAACGTGCACTGGTGGAATGATGGGTGTTTGATCATTGTGTGATTGTAACTCAGACACGAAAGCTTGTAACTGTATGGTGTCTCAATAAAATAAAAAAAGAGCACTTGTTGTTATTCCACACTTATCAATGTGCCAATAACCTTTCAGATTACATTAGATCCTTTGCACTGACTGTTTACAGACCTCTCTTTTGTGGTCACTGAAAGGGTTTGTTTAATTGGATATGTCTATCTAATTGATATTAAAAAAATCCACATAGAATTGAGCTAATTCAGGATTTGTGTCTGTTTTCCATTTATTTTTCTTATGATAACAATGTCCAGTTCTATCCAAGTTAAAGCAAATGGCAAGATTTTATCCACATTTTTAGTTAGCAGTATCCCATTGGGTATTTCTACATCTTCATTTTCCCCTGGATCTTGATGCCTCCATCCCAGGCCCAGCAGATGCAGTGACCAAAGGCAGTGAGAAGAAGAAGACAGGCACAGGACGAGCTTGTGTGTCTGTAACAGACCCAGGGCTAGACAAAGAGTTTCTCTGATTGGGCCAACCAGAGGAAATCTTTTGTGCAGTCCTGAGCAATTCCTGAATCCCGCTAAGACAGCATCATTCCTACTAGGTCCCAGGGTGCTGGTTGTGAGCTCATCGACCACAAAAATGTCTCTATTGATGAAAAGTGGAATAACTGGTCAAATGGACCCTCCTGTTCTAAAGAGGACAAAATACAAACCAAAAGCAATGAAGAACTCACCTCCTCAACCTGGAGACAGTCCATTCTTGTCATCTACTTCAAAAACTAATGCCTGTTGAAGGAATTAGAATTTTTGGCAGATGAGGGGCTATGGTCTATGTGTATCTTAAGAGTTTGAGCCCTTTGGAACTTAGGTCAGCTACCCCTGAGACCTGTGTCCACCTGTGATCAGCATAATGCTGTACTTTCAGGATGTCTACAATAAAAATGTCATTTATAAAATTAAAAAGTAAATAAATAAAAGTAATTCCTGAACCCCATGTCCTTAGATATTGGATGTTTTAAATCAGATCTATTATGCATAGTACTGCAATTAATATTGGTGTTTTAAAGTAATGTAATTCTTTAGAAATTGTTATGTATTATTTGCATTGACACTTAAGAGTTCATAGAAACTTTTAATTCTATTTTTAAAGTTTTGACAAATCTCCATGTTACTTTTATGGAATTTAAGCCAGTTTTCTTTCTTTTCTTAAAAAAGATATTTTTAATTAAAGAGCCATGATTTACAAAGTTATTGATAGTTGAGATTTTGGCAATAAGTCAGCACCAATCTCTCCAGCATTGTCAACTTCTCTCCACCGATGTTCTGAAATCCCCTTTCTACACCAACCCTTATTCCAATCACACCTTAACAGGCATATTAGAAAGCATCAGTGGTTACTGCCTAGATCTCACATTTACACTTTTGTTGAATCTTTGTTTTGGATATAGGTTATACCCCTTCTTATATATATCACTGGTAAAACTGAAGCCCTGGTGCCTGTTCATCCGTGACTTCTCGTTCTCTCCCCTACAACCTTAAATTCTTCCCTTCTATGTCTGTCTCCTCTAAACACTGGAATCAAGGGTGATCTAGGTATCCCCCTTTTATTATATTCCATCATCCTATATTTCATATTCCACTGATTAGTGAGATTATTCTATGCCTGTTTCTCTTCTGGCTTACTTCACTGGACATTTTCTTTTGTTGTTGTTGTTGTTGTTGTTGTTGTTGTTGTTGTTGTTTTGCTGTGGTTTTTGTTTTCGTTTTTGCTTATTTGGCTCACATCTGAAGATCCTTTGCCTGCTCCCATCAATATCCAGCGACCCAAGGATCACACCCAGAAGCCCCACCCTACCAGTACCAGATAAATACCTAATTGGCAGACCTACATTACATCCACTACTTCCACTACCCAGGCCACGCTCCAGGCCACTTAGACATAAGACAATACCCATCTTCCAAGATGACAGCACCATATTTAATGGGGTTCACATATGGTTTGAACCATGGGAACATCTACAAAGGTAAGAGGCCACCCTAAAAGCTTCTATCCCTCTTGGGGTTCTGGCAAGCTACCGAGAGTATCCTGCCCGCATGGCAGAGCTTGGCAAGCTATCCGTAGTGTATTTGATATGCCCAAAACAGTAAATACAATGGGTTTCATTCCCCTGACCCTGAAAGAGCCACCAATATGGCAGCATTAAGAAGGATGAGAAAGGAGAGGCTAATAAAATCTCAAGGCTGGCCAGGCTGGCAAAACAAAGAAGGACTAAAATGACTGTCTGTACTTTCACTGCACATGAGCTGGCATTGGATGCATCCATTGAGGACCTGATGCTGCAAGCACGAAAGATCAAGTACAACATACTTGGTCTGACAGAGACAAGAAGGCATCAACCACATCATGCAATTTTCGATACTGGAGAAGAACTGTTCCTTGGAATATGCGAAAAAAAGAGGTGTTGGTGGTGTTGGTGTCCTTGCCAACATGAACTTAACCATGAGCATTGATTTATTCAAATGCCTGTTATTCCAAATCAGACAATTACAATTGAATAGATGTGTCTCACTGCCGGCAGTTTCTATCTTCATTGTCTACACACCAAAATCCAATTATTATGAAGAAGAAATTGAGAAGTTCTTTATAGAGCTGGAGAAGTTCTATAACAAGACCACATCTTCTACATGATCATGGTTGGTGCTTTTAATGTCAAGATAGAACTGAAAAGATTGGTCGAAGAACTCCACATTAGGACCCAAGGTCTACAATGGAATGAACATGGTGAGAGACTTTCTGAGTTCATCATGTAGACCTATGACATTCATGGTAACTCACAGTTCCAGAAGGCTGAATCTTAATGTAACACATGGAAGTCTCCCTGTGGATGGTTCCACAATGAAATTGACCACATCATATTCAATTGACAGTTTTACCTGACCGATGTAGCTGCTGTCCCAAAATTCCAACGGGATCAGAATTTCGTGCAAAATTCTACTTCAGAGAGCGGGGAGAAAGGGCTGCAAAGTTTAAGAAGAGAACTCCCAGAATGACCACCAACTGGGAGCTCTTTGGCACTATTGCAGCAACATGGGAAGATGACATCGTTGATGACATTGACGAAGAATATGATTGACTGGTTCAGCACATCCATGGTTGTGTGAGGAACGCAAAGGAAGAGAAAGCCACATAAAGATGCCTGTCTTCGAAAACTCTCGAGTTCATTTATGAATGTAGCTTGACGCGAGCCTCAGGCAACTGCAAGCTAATGTCCAAGCTTGCAAAGTAGTGCAGAGAAGCAATAAAGGAAGACCTCAAAGAGAGAAGAGAAACAGTGACGGCTGATGCAGCAGAAGCCAGAAAAAGCATTCGCAACACCCGCCTGTCCTTCGCCAACTATAAGACCAAGATGACTGCCCTCCGATGTCCTGATGGATCTATCACATCTTCCAGAAGGATGATAGAGACGATTATACATGACTTTTCCTCAGATCTCTTAGAGATCCATGTCTGCCTGCCTACATACCAAATTCAGAATGATGAATAAGTCGTTCCCAACGTTCTCCCTTGCAAAATCTGATATAACATTTAATCGATAAAGAAACAAACAGCACGTGGCCCAGACAAGTTCAGACCCGAACTCCTGAAGAACCTGCCGTCAGTACACATCAATACACTGGTTTGGCTCTATACACCCTACCTGTTTGAATGCAAGTTTCCACCCCAGTGGAATATCAGCAGGACTGTTCTACTGTACAAGAAGGGAGACATCCACGACATTGGCAACTATCTCCCGATCTGCCTGTTGTCTGTCGTATATAAGCTGTTCACTTGAGTCTTCCTAAATAGAATTGGCAGAACACTAGATGAAGGACAACCATGCGAGCAAGCAGGGTTCTGAAAGGGATTCAGGATGATAGACCATATCCACACAGTAACCAAGCTCATTGAGGTCTCTCGGGAGTTCGCGATGATGCTCTGTCTAATGCTCATTGATTTAAAGAAGGCCTTTGATTATGTTGTTACTGAAGCAGTCATCGAAGCCCTAGCCAAACAGCACATTCAAACTCAATAAATCAGGATCCTCTGTGAGCTGTCTTACGAATTCACTACCAGGATCTCACCATTCTACAAGGAAGTGATTATCGATGTCAATAGAGGGTTTCGGCAGGGCAATACCATTTCTTCAGTGTCACCCTTGAGAACATCGTGCAACAATTGGAATAGGAAGAAATGGAAGTGAAGATAGAAAGTCAGCAACTACACCACCCCTCCTTCGCTGAAGACTTTGTTCTAAAAACACCAAACATTAGCCAAGCGGCACAAATGCTGGTTGACTTTGACCATGAGTGTGGGAAGGTCTGAATACAGCTGAATCTCACAAAGACAACATTTATGAGAAACAGACTCGTTCCTGACTTTCCATTCACTCTCAACAGAACAAACTTCTCTGAATATAGCACTTATGTATACATAGGTCGAGAACTCAACATGACAAAATACCTGGCACCTTAGTTGTGCAGGAAGAAGACAGTGGCTTGGAACGCCTTCAAGAGCATCAAAGAAATATCTAAGTGGATGAAGAACGTCCGGCTCTGGGCACATCTCTTCTATTCCACTGTTCTTCCTGCATTAACATACACCTCAGAGACCTTGCCCCTATAACAATAGGATGCTATTCACGTCTCCAAAAGAGGATTCAAAAGAGCTATGCTTGGAGTATCACGCTTCACTCAAGTGAGAGAAAGATTCGGAGTTCCAACCACCATCAATGATCAAGAATCAGGGATGCTGTCCTATTTGCCAAGGAATCAAAAATCAGATGGGCTGAACAGGTAATACCATTTCTGACCTACTAGATGGTCAAACTTCTTCGTCAAGACCCTGAATGATTGATTTGAGGTTCTTCGTGTCCTGGAGAGAGCACACGCCATTGGGGTAGGGTAGCACAGAACAGGGATGAATGGAGATATTACTGGTGCCCACTCGAGCATATTGATAAGTAACGGGATGTCAAGTGATCAAGTGATCAAGTAGATCATACCCAGCAATTCTTAGGAGTTAGTCCTGGCTCTGCACTCTGGATCAACTCATGGCTTTATTTGGGGGACCACATGGGCTGCCAAGGATTCAATCCGAGTCGGTCTCATGCAAAGCAAATGCCCTACCAAATGGACTCTTGCTCCAACCCCCCGCCGGACATTTTTTTATCTACCTTGAAAGAGGATTCGTTTATATCCACATCCCTTTTTGAAGATGCTGATCTTAGAATTTTTTTTTAGCATAGGTTTTTCTACATGGTTTACTATCTGTCATTTTGCTTTAATTTTCTTGATAATCATTGTTAATGAACACTTCGATGTGCCTGATGGCCATCCTTACATCCTCCTGGAGATGCATCTCTGAGGGCAGGTAGTTTTGTTGCTGCTGTTGTTCAGTTTTATGAAACTAGACATTTTGAATATTTGTTCTTTGTGATATACAATGCACACATATTTTCTCTGATTGACTAGGGCACTTTTTTTCTTTAGTGAGAGTATTTATTTCTTTCCCTACTACAGAAACTTTTCAATTTGATAAATTCCCGTTGGCTTAGTGCTGCATTTGTTTATTTTATTTGCTTTGCTAGTGAGGCTGATTCCCAGACACCACTAAAGTTATTACTAAAATAGCCCAAAGAAATAGCACAAAGATAGTACAGAGGTTCACATCTTTGACATCCAACTTTTTGCCATCATCACTGAGCATCATTGACCCTGAGCCTTGGAGTCCCTTGTGCAATAGCATGGTTTGATTCGCCTATATTTACTTTGATCTACTTTATAAATTTGTGTGTAACACATAAATTTCTAAACCATTTTTACTTTAGTGTATTCTATGATAGCATTCAATTTTACTTTTTTAATGAAACTGTCATCCAATTTTCCCAATTTCATCTTTAAATTTTTTCCTTCTGCATTTGGTTACTTTGTTATAAATCAAATGTCTATATTTCCAAGGATATGTTTTATAGTTTCTTTATTATATTTTATTGATCTGTGTGTATAAATTTATTTCAATTTCACAGACTATGTTTTTTTCTCACTACAGATTTATGGTATAGCTTAAAGTGGAGGAAGGCAGTGTCACCCATTGCCATTTTCCAGGACCACTTTGGCCACGTGAGAGTTTTTGTGATTCATGAAAAATTTTAATCATATGTTTCTATGTCATTGTATTATTTAATAACAAATAGAATCAATTTTATGATAATTTTTCAATTTATAAATGCAAAATATTTAAATTATTTTGCATTTTCTACATTTTTTTTGTTGGGGGCTCCCAAAAGGCCATAATGGGCCCTTAAGCCACTCCCAATAATTCAAAGCCAACCATCTAGTGGTTTAATACAAGGAACCCAGAATTCAGAGATGCTTGAGCCTGTGGTACCAGGGATATCAGGGCAACTTTAGTGGATCTTTGGGACCAGCACGGAAACACATGGCAGTGATCAAGGACCTACAGAGCTGTAATCAGTGATTTTTAGAGGAGCCATGTATTGCTAGGAATTAAAGGCATGCACCTTAACCTGGTACTATCTTTCTGGCCCCTCTATTTTTTAAATATCTTTTAAATTATTTATGTTTTAGCCATAGTGAGTTACAATTTTAAATACTTTCAGTTATAGTGCTTTAAATATACAACATTCCAACATCACACCCCCCCACCTTTGTATTTTTCCTCTACCATTGTCTCAGGGTTTCCCCTCCTGATAAATCATCTCCTCTCATCCCTTACCCCATGTCTCACTTGTGGTGGTAAGCTTCATTCAATGAATATGTTGCTTTTTTGACATTTTTATAATCCCTTTACTATGCTTTTTTTTATAACACACAAAGGAGACAGATAAATTCTATATCTGTCTTCTTTCTGACTGACTTCATTCAGCATGTGACTCTTCAAAGCTATCTGTGTCATGGCAAATTACATTTTTTCTTATTACCGAGGAGTATTATTAGCATATATCTCTGCCATAGTTTCTTTATCCACTGTTCTAAGTGTTTGGGTTCTTTCCAGGTAAACAGGGTTTGGGGGCCCTGGGGAAGATTCAGATGTGGAATTGCTGGTTCATATGGAAGCTCAATCTGTAGTTTTGTAAGAAACAAATGTGTACATATTGTTTCCAAAATAGGTTGAACCAGTATACATTCCCACCAGCAGTGGATGAGGGTTCTTTTTCCCATTCAGACCAATACTGCATGTTTTTGTTTTTTATGATGTATGTCAGTGTCACTGGTGTGAGGTAATGTGTTGTTATTATTTTGATTGAATTTCTCTGCTGATCAGAGAATCATTGTCATATATGTGTCTTCTATTTTTATTGAGGAGGAAATATATCCAGCAGTATTTAGGGTTTACTTTGAGTTCTGTGCTCAGGGATCACATCTTGCAGTGCTTAGGGGAGCATATGGAGTGCCAGGGATAGAAACCAGGCCAGCTACACACAAGGGAAGTAAGTGACTTAACTGTTGACCTCCATCCCCTGTATGCCATCTTTGAATAGTTCATAGTAATCTCATCACATTTTTGATGTGATTTATTGGTTCTTGTTTGTTCTGTTAAGTTTCCCTAGTGCTCTACATACCTTAGATGTGAACCCTCTGTCATGAAAGTGGTGTATGAATATTTAATCCTAGACTGCTATTCTGTTCATAATTTGTTTCATTGTGCAAAAGTTTCTTAATTTGATATAATCTCATTTTTTAAAATTTTATTTGTGTTTGATTGGCCAATGCAATCATTCAAGATGCACCCAGATTTGATGTCATGAAGGGGGTATGCCTATGTTTTCCTCAATATAATTTAGGTATTCAGATTGATATTGAGATCTTTATCTTATTCTTAATTTAGTCATGTGCATGAATCGAGTTAGGCAGAGTTTTTTTTTTTTAAATGGATTGACCAGTTTTCCCTACACCAGGGATTACTCCAAGCTCTATGCTGAGGGTTCACTACTGGAGGGCTCAGGGGACAATATGGGGTCCTGAGAATATAACCTGGGTCTATCGCAGGCAAGGCAATCACCTTACCTGCTGTTCCTTTGCTCCCGCTCCATGAAGTCTAATAATAAACAGATGGTGCATCTTGTCAAAAGTTTGCTTTTGTTATTGATATGATTCTTTACATTTTATTATCTTTTTTATATAGTTTTATTTATTTGAATATTATTCTACTTCTACATATCTGAAATAAATTTTCCTAAATACACAATCCTTTTAATGTATCAATAAAGTTGGTTTGCTAAGACATTATAAAGTTGCTGCCATATATGTTGAATATGAATATGTTATGTGTGTATATCTTTGTAGACATTTGATATTATGTATTAAAGCATGCATTGTTGTATGCTTTATAATATCTTTTAAAAACGATCTTGATTACTGATAATAGGCCACCTTTGAAATTGGCTAGAACTCATTGCCCAGAGGTTTAACTGGGGGCAGGGGCATATTTTATTAGTAGTCCAATTTTCTCATTGGACTATTTTTTGCAACTGAAGGCTTTAAGTTTCTTAATTCCTATTGATTCAGACTGGGGATTTCTTATGATAACTAAAATGTGTCCATTTTGAGTATGTTCTCCATTGTAATGACATAAAATTGTTTATAATATTCTTTGTAATTGCTTATTAAATCTGTGGTACCTGATGTAACTTCTACCATTGTAGAGGTTTGATACAATTAAGGTTTTCTCCCTACTTTCTTCCTGAACCTAGCTAAGGGTTTGTCCTTAGTGTATAGACTTTCAAAAAACATTCTCCTGGTTTCATCAATCTTACATGTTGGCTTTCCTCTTTGTACTTTGTTTACTCCCATTTTACTTGTTATATCATTCATTACACTTACTTTGTGTTTTAATAATTATTTATAGTTTCCTGAGTTGTAAAGTAAAATTGTTTATATTGGTCAGAGTTGGTCTATACCTCGTAGTGCTTCAGCTTACACTAGGCTATGTGCCCAGAACCGTGCAGGACTAGAAATCAAACTTGGATTGATGGAATGCAAAGCACTTAACCCTCTCACTATTCTTGGTTAAAACTGTTTATGTTAGGCTTTTCTAGTCCTTTATGAAAAGTTTGCATTGATGTAAAACTTGCCCTTTCTTCTGCATTTTATATTTATATATTATAATACTTTGTGTTTTCATTATCACGTTTCTTTGAATTATTCATTATTCATTTTATTTTGTCATTGATCCATTTTTCCATAGTAACATGAATGATATTTTATTTGATTTCAATTTTTGTAACTTTATTGATAGTTGTATTATGTTTCAGCACATACCCTAGCACATAAATTGTCCCATATGAGCTGAGAAAGATGTTGGATTTCTTTGTTTTTGTAAGGATGTAAAACACAGTAAATGTCTTTTAAGCCAGCTCATCCAACTTTTTATATTAGTCAGGTTTTTCCTTATATTAAAAATTCTGTCTGGTTGATCTATGCCATGATGGGTGAAGTGTTAATTTTGTTGCTATTGAAGACTCTCTTCAGGTCTTTTGTTAATCACTCAGAACTGTTTATTACTCTCCATTAATGTGGATATGTAAGTTATAAACTCTATCTATGTATTAATCCCAAGACCATTATATAACATCCTATATCTCACTTAATACTCTTTTCATATTAATTCAGTTTAGTCAGAAGTAAATACCCCTTTCAGGCTACCATTTGCCTGTTTATTTTCCAAACTTTTATTTCAAGTCTTTGTTTATAATTGACATTTAAACGAGTCTCCTATGAACAGGAGAATGTGCGGATATCTCATAAAATATATGTCTATCCTGCATATAAGGCATTTGGTTAAAGTATTACTTTTTCTTCCGTATGAAGCATAATTATGGCCTGATAAAATGCCACATACTTGGTTCTAAGTTTGAGAGCCAGGATTGGAATGAGTCCTTGGTTGGGGAAAAATATGGGACCTGAAATACAGGGACCCTGTGAATGGGAGTCATTAAAACAGTAAGTCCTTAAAGACATATATGACTGTTTAAGTATTTTTAAGAAAATAAGTTTTGAAAAAAAGCCAGATTTGTTCTGTTTTCCTAAGAAAGAGAAAAAGGAAATCTCTGTCATCAAGGATCCAGAGAATGAGCAAGATAGAAGGAGGAGAAAATCCCAGCAAGTTCGCATGGCACAGTTAGCTAAGGAGTGCTGCCACACATTGCACTGTCCAGGCCACAGAGAGGAGCACATCTGACTGAGAGAGGCCATGGAAGGTTGGCGCTGCCTCTGAATTCGGAGAGAAAAGATGCAGAGCTGCAACTAAGAGACCAGATAGTCACCAGTGACACTAATAACAAATAAATTGGTGCTAATAGGATAGCCCTACGTCAGAGCAGGTGGGGATGAGAGAATCTGGGTGACTACAATTAAGAACATTAGATTCCAGCAGAGACAGGGCATATTGGGTCGTAAATAGCAGACTGACCTAGTCTCAATTCCCAGCACAGCATATGAAGTCTGGAACCCTGACATGAGTGATTTCTAAGCACAGAGCATGGACATAATTATGTGTGACTCCCCAAAGAAACAAACAAAAAACAATATCATAATGTTTCCCTGCAGTCATCTATTCCTTTGGCTGCTTCAGTTCCCAGACTCAGAAACTCTACAGAAGGATCCGACTGCTCCACGCACCCACAACACGGCATCTGCTGTCTAAGCCCCAACAGAACCTCACCCCAATGGGTATGGGATCTGGGATGACACTGGCATAGAATTGGCAGGATGTTGTGGAATGATCCCATGGTGCTGGACATTAAATATAAAGATGCCAATACCAGGAGAAGTGAGGATATTAAGGCACCAGAGAGTTGATGATGAGGATGGGATTTACACAGCCAATCAGAATATAGAGCACAGCTCACCAGGTTCCAGACACTATTTTTTTTTTTATCCTTGAGTTCAAAATACTAACACTTAAACAACCCATAAAAAAGGAATTTATTTTCATTTTTCATTATGGGCATTTTTGTAGATTTTACTATATCTTTTTGGTTTCTTTCCTCTTTACAATGACATCTCTATGTGTGGTGATCATTTTTCAATTCCTTCTCATTTCTCTTAAGAATTTGTTATCGAATATCTTCCATTCCTATGGTCCTATATCCAAATTTCAGACTGACTCACTCATTCTCCAGGTGAAGTCAATTTCCAGCTGATAACCCTGAGTTGTTTTTTTTTTTCAGAATGAAATAGGCAGATTTCCTTCCACTTGGGTCCTGGATACATCCTTACTAAACATCTGTCATCTTTGCAGGCCCATAGCCACAGCCCAGACTGTAAAGTCACTTATATGTTTTCTACCCTGCACATTTAAATCTGTACCAAATATTTGAACTTCCTGCTGTGAACCCATAGTGTTTCACTATAGATCCAACCCTATCAACCACCTCTAGCTACTATAATTTGTAACCTACTCCCATTGCCACTTTCCCAGCTGACAATTCCTCATAAGGTGTCAGTGGTGACCAGAAATCAATAAGTACATAGATATCCTGATATAATAAACAGTGTATCATGGTGATTGTTTGAACCATTTGGACTTTGAAGTTCCTTCCCTAAATTATTGTGGACAATGAGAAAACAAGTTTTATAGTCTTTGGGTCTTGGCCATTGATGGGATTACACGGCACCAGGAGGCCAGTTGGTGGGGTGACCCCTGCCTACTGGAAGGTGGATGATATGGGTGGAGGATGCTTGACCTTGATCCGAGCAGACTTGGAGATCTCAGTCCGGGACCCGCATGCCATTGTTCCTCTGACAGTACCTTTATGTTTGTGGAGAGTGATCTCAGCATGGTGGTGGCTGGTTCTGGAGGTCTTCAGCTGCCGGAGCCCTGATTGGGGTAGGGAGGAAAACTCAACCCACTCCCCTCCAAGGAGCCCCCGGTGAGGACGGCCAGGCGTGGGGGAAGGAGACTCTATAAAATCCAGCTCCTGGAAGAGAACAGCGCAGAGCATACAAACTTTTGTGCTTATGTTTCAGTCATACAATGATTGAGTGCCCATCCTTTCACCAGTGCCCATTCTCCACCACCAAAGATCCCAGTATCCCTCCTCGCCCCCACCCACCCCACCCACCCCACCTCTATGGCAGGGCATTCCCTTTTGCTGTCTCTCTCATTTTGGGTATTGTGGTTTGAAATAGAGGTATTGAGTGGCCATCATGTTTGGTCTGTAGTCTTTCAGCATGCCTCTCCCATCCTCCGTGAGCTCTCCAGGAACTCTACTTGGTTGTGCCTTCTCTATCTGAGCTGCCTTTTCCCAAAGCATGTGAGGCCGGCTTCCAAGCAGTGGAGCAATCCTCCTGGTACTAATCTCTACAATGATTGGGTGTAAGTCTCCCATTCTGTTACTTTATATTCCACAAATGAGTACAATCTTTATATGTCTGTCCTCTTTCTCACTCATTTCACTGAACATGATACTTTCCATATTGATCCACTTATATGCAAAATTCATGACTTCATCTTTCCTAACTGCTGCATAGTATTCCATTGTGTAGATGTACCAAAGTTTCTTTAACCAGTCATCTGTTCTTGGGCACTCATTTCTTCCAGATTCTAGCTGAAGTAAACAGTGCCAAAATGAACATACAAGTGAAAATTTCATTTAGACTGTACCTTTTTTGCATCTCTGGGATATATTCCCAGACGTGGTATTGCTGGGTCAAATGGGAGCTCAATGTCTAATTTTTTGAGAATTTTCTATACTGTTTTCCAAAAGGGCTGAACAAGTTGGCATCCCCACCAGCAGTGAAGGAGGGTCCCTTTCTCGCCACATCTGTGCCAACACCGGTTGCTTTTGTTCTTATGGATGAGGGCCAGTCTCTGTGGTGTGAGAGCATATCTCATGTTATTTTGATCTCTATCTCACTGATGATTAGTGATGAAGAGCATTTTTCATGTGTCTTTTGGCCATTTGGATTTCTTCTTTGGTAAAGTTTATTTTCATTTCATCACCCCATTGTCTGATGGGGTTGGATGTTTTCTTCTTGTAAAGTTCAACCAGTGCCTTGCATATCTTTTATAGAAACACCTTATCAAATGGGTATTGGGTGAATAATATTTCACATTCTGTAGATTGTCTTTGTATTTTGGTCACTATTTCTTTTGAGGTGCAGAAGCTTCTTAGGTTAAGATAGTCCCATTTGTTTATCTCTGTTTTCACTTGCTTGGTCAGTGAAGTGTCATCTTTGACGATATCTTTAGCTTCAATGTTATGGAGGATTTTGCCTACCTATTCTTCAATATATCTTATGGATTCTGGTCTGATGTTGACGTCTTTAATCCATTCGAATCTGACTTTTGCATATGCTATTAGGTACAGGTATGAGCCCCCCCCCCTTTTTTTGCATGTAACTGTCCAGTTTTGCCAGCACCATTTGTTGAAGTGGTTTTCCTTGCTCCTCTTCACATTTCTTACTCCCTTGTCAAATATTACATGATTGTATATTTGAGTGTGTGAGTGTAAGGATATTCAACCATGTTCTATTGGTCTGTTGCTCTGCTTTTGTTCCAGTACCATGCTGTTTTCATTATTACTGCTTCATAGTAGAGTTTGAGGTTGAGGAAGGTGATGTCTTCCATCTTCTTTTGCCCAATATTTTCTTTAGCTATTCGTGGGGGTTTGTTGTTCCATATGAATTACAGGAGTGTTTGATCCATTTATTTGAAGAATTTCATGGGTGTCCTTATAGGGATCCCATTGAATCTGTACGATGCTTTGGGGAGTTTTGCCATTTTGATGATGCTGGTTTTCCCAATCTATCTATCAGCAGGGGATATGTTTCCATTTCCTCATGTCCTCTTTTATTTTGTGAAGGAACATTCTGTAGTTTTGTTAGTACAGTTCCTTTACCTCTTTAGTTAAGCTGATCCAAAAGTACTTGATTTTCTGAGGCATGATTGTGAAACGGGTTGATATTTTCATGTCTCTTCCCTCTCTTTCATTATTTGCATATAGGAAAGCCATGGACTTTTGATTATTTATTTTATAGCCTGATACTTTATTATACAAGTCTATAGTTTCTAGGATTTTCTTGTTAGAAGCTTTAGGGTTTTCTAAATATAGTACCATATCATCTGTGAATAGAGAAAGCTTTTCTATCTGGATGTCCTTAATAATATTTTTCTTGCCTAACCGCTACTGCAAGTACGTCCAGTACTATATTGAGTAGAAGTGTGGGAGTGGGCATCCTTGTCTTGTCCCTGATCTTAGAGAGAAGGCTTTTAGCTTTTCCCCTTTGAATTTAATGCTTGCCATATGCTTGTAGAAGATGGCAATGACTATATTGAGGAAAGTTCCTTCAAAACCCATTTTGGTGAATATATCAGTGATTTCTGTTTGGATTGTCACCATATTTTCTCTGTCATTTAAATTTTCACTCATTTATATATGAATTTCAATGAGACTTGTCAGAATTGTGATGTTGAAATATTCATAAGGAAGTTTAAAGAAATACTTTATTTCTGGTTTCTTCCCAGGCTTCTGTGTATGTGACACTTGGGGATCAAATATTGTAGACACCATAAGGTTGAAAGTGATCATCAAGGGACAGAGACCACCAGTGTTTATGGAGCTCACCTTACCTGCAGATAAAACCATTTCAAACTCTGGTACCAATAGAAGAAATCTCTGAACACAGAACAAAGAACAGCCTCTGAAAACTGCTCTTATGTTCTCCCAAACAAGAAAAAATAAGAAAGATCATCAGGATAATGTTTTTATCCCAATTCGATCACTATGCATATCTTACAATGTTTTGTTTCCTGTCCTAAATTTTATATTGAAGTTTAATATATATGACAAAAAAAACCCCCGAAAAACATGTTTCAGAGATGTAAAGTCATTTCCACAAGCCAGGTACTTGCCTTGGAAATGGCCAACCTGAATTCAATTCTTGTCACTGCATATGGTCCCCTGCACATAAAAAGAAGTGATCCCTGAGCACAGATCTAGAAGTAAGCCCTGAGCATAGGGAGGTGTGAACATTAAAAAATTCTTAAAGCATATTAGCATATCTCTTGTAGAAAAATGACACTAAATATGATAACATGATAAGCATAGATGTAACTATTCTCAAAAATATACCAAAAACCAAATTCAATAGTGTATTTAAAAAAATTATATGATGTGAACAAGTGAACAAATAAAGGGTTTTATTTCACTGGAGGATTCAATATGCATTAATTAATAAATGTGATATAGCACATAAATTAATGGAAAGTACAAAATTATATGATCATTTTGAAAGATGCAAAGAAAATATATTTTTGTAAATTTAAACATATTTTATATTAAAAGACCAAATATGTGTGTGGAAGGAATATAAATAAAAATGATGGAGGTCATTTATATTTGGCATGTCAATTGCCAACATCATTCTCCACTGGGGAAAAACTTAATTTTCCATTAAATAATAGAACAAGAATATCCACTCTTACCACTGCTACTCAATGTGGTGTTGGAAATTTTTATTTTTATTCATATATTTATTAAATTTTTATTAGTGAAACACCATGAGGCTAAGTTGTAGACTTAAAATTTTGGTGCTTGGGTTTCAGTTATACAATTATCAAATACCCATCCCTCCGACAGTGCCCATTCTCCACCATCACGAATCCCAGTATCCCTCCCATCCCCCACTCCCCTGTCCAACCGTGTCTCTGTGGCAAGGCATTCCCTTTTGTTCTGTCTCTCCTTTTGGGTGCTGTGGTTTGCAAAAGAGGCATGGTGTGGCAATCATGTTTGGTCTATAGTCTACTTTCAGCATGCTTCTCCCATCCTGGGAGGATCCTTGCAACACCCTTTATTTGGTGCTCCCTTCTCTATCTGAGCTGCCTTTTCCCCTCATTTGTGTGGCTGGCCTCCAAGCCATGGAGTAAACATCCTGGTACTTGTCTCGGATATTCTTGGGTTAGTCTCCTATTTTGTAACTTGATGTTGCCCAGATGAATGCAATTTTTCTACGTCTGTCCTTCTCTTTCTGACTCATTTCACTTAGTATAATACTTTCCATGTAGTATCACTTGTATGTAAATTCATGACTTCATCTTTTCTAACTGCTACATAGTACTCCATTGTTTAAATGTACCAAAGTTTCTTTAATCAGTCATCTGTTCTCGGGCACTCAAATTTTTTCTAGATTCTGGTTATTGTAAACAGTGTTGCAATGAACAAACAAGTGCAGATGTCACTTCGGCTATATTTTTTGTCTCTCTGGGATATATTCCCAGGAGTGGTATTGCTGGGTCAAATGGGAGCTTAATTTCTAATTTTTTGAGAGTCGTCCATACTGTTTTCCAAAGGGCTGAACCAGTCGGCATTCCCACTAGCAGTGAAGGAGAGTCCTGTTCTAGCCACATCCTCGCCAGCACCAGTTACTTTTGTTCTTGTGAATGTGGACCAGTCTCTGTGGTGTGAGATTATATCTCATTGTTGTTTTGATCTGTATCTCCCTGATGATTAATGATGTAGAGCATTTTCTCATGTGCCTTTTTGCCATTTGGATTTCTTCACTGAGAAAGTTTCTGTTCATTTCGTGGCCCTATTTTTTGATGGGGTTTGATGTTTTCTTCTTGTGGAGTTCAACCAGTACTTTGTATGTCCTTGACATCAACCCCTTGTCAGATGATATTTATTGAGCGAATATCCTTTCCCATTCTGTAGACTTTCTTTGTATTCGGTTACTGTTTCTTTAGAGGTGCAGAAGCTTCTTAGTTTAAGATAGTCTTATTTGTTAAACCCTTGCCGAAATGGGTATAGTGGGGACTTTCCTCAATATAGTTAAAGCCATCTACCACAAGCCTACAGTAAGCATCATCCTCAATGGGGAAAAAGTAAGAGCCTTCCCTCTAAGATCAGGGACGAGACAAGGATGCCCATTCTCTCCATTGCTGTTCAATATAGTACTGGAAGTACTTGCAATAGCGATTAGGCAAGAAAAAGATATTAAGGGCATTCAGGTAGGAAAGGATGAACTCAAGCTCTCACTATTTGCAGATGATATGATACTATATTTAGAGAACCCTATAACCTCTACCAAGAAACTCCTAGAAACAATAGACCTGTGCAGTAAAGTTGCAGGCTATAAAATCAATACCCAAAAGTCCATGGCTTTCCTACATGCAAACAATGAGAGAGAAGAAAGTGACATGAAAAAAACAATACTGTTTACAATTGTGCCCCAGAAAGTCAAGTATCTATGAATCAGCTTAACTAAGGAAGTTAAGGACCTGTACAAAGAAAACTACAAAACGCTACTTCAGGAAATGAAGAGGACATGAGAAAATGGAAAGATATCACCTGCTCATGGATCAGGAGAATTAATATTGTCAAAATGGCAATACTTCCCAAAGCATTGTACAAATTTAATACGATTCCTATAAGGATACCATAACATTCTTCAAAGAAATGGAGCAAACACTCCCGAAATTTATATGGAACAATAAGCCCCCATGAATAGCTAAAGCAGTTCTTGGGAAAAAGAAAATGGGAGGAATTAACCTCCCTAACTTCAAACTCTACTACAAAGCAGTAATAATTAAAACAGCATGGTGCTGTAACAAAGGCAGAACTGTAGACCAATGGAACAGGGTTCAATATACTGACATCTCCCCCGAAGCATATGATCATCTAATCTTGATAAGGGAACAAGAAAAGTTAAGTGGAGCAAGGAAAGCCTCTTTAACAAATTGTGCTGGCAAAACTGGACGGCTACATTCAAAAAAGTGGGCTCAGATCTCTGCCTAACACCATGTACAAAAGTAAGATAAAAATGGATTAAAGACCTCAACATCAGACCAGAATCCATTAGGTACATTGAAGATAAAGTTGACAAAACCCTCCATGACATGGAAGCTAATGGTATCTTCAAAGATACCATGCCACTGTCCAAGGAGGTGTTGGAAGTTTTTAACACAAGCGATGAGATAAGAAAAGAACTTAAATGGAATACAAATTGAAATATGGAAAATAATATTACAACTAGTTTCTGGTGACAATAGAAAATATAAATGGAGAAAATCCCTAAGTCTTGAGTGCAAAACAGAATAAAATCCATCACTAATGATACTGTTTTTACCATGCTACCATCACTTGTCACTTGTAATCACTTGCCATCCTGTTGTTTGTGGATTTGCTCGAGTGGGCCCCAGTAACGTCTCCATTCAACCCTGTCACGTGCTAATGTAGCCGAATGGTGTCTGCTCACTCCAGGAACACAAAGAGCATCAAACCATTTGTTCAGGGTCTTGATGAAGAAGTCCCACCATCTCGTCGGTAGGCAGCCCGGTGTTCTTTTGATGTCCCATGGAATCAAGTCAGTAATGGCTCTAGTTCAGAGGTCATCTCAAAAATGCATTATGTGTTCAGTCCATCTGATTTGGGACACCTTGGCAAACAAAACAGCATCCCTGATCTTTGATAGTCAATGGAGGTCGGAATTCCGGATTCCTCCTCTCACTTGAGTGAAGAGTGATACTCCAAGCCATAGATCTTTCTATTCCTCTTTGGGTGATCTGAAAGGTGTTCTTGTCATGCTTTCATAGGGACTAGGTCTCTGAGGCATATGTTAGTGCAGGAAGAATGGTGGAGTTGAAAAGTTGTGTCCAGAACCGGAGGTTCTTTGTCCTTTTACAACTTCTTTGTTGCTCTTAAAAGTGTTTCATACTGCTCTCTTCCTCCTGTACAGTTTTGGCGCCAAGTTATTCCTCATGTTGAGTTCTTGACCTAGGCACACATAACTGCTGCATTTGGAGATGCTTGTTCCATTGAGAGCAAATGGAACATCAGGGACTAGTTTGTTTTTCATAAACATTGTCTTTGTGAGATTCAGCTGCAGTCCTACCTTTCCACATTCATGGTCAAAGTTGGCGAGCATTTGTGCCACTTGGCTAATGTTATCAGGTTGATGTCATCAGTGAAGGAGAGGTAGTGTAGTTGCCGACCATCTATCTTCACTCCCATTTCTTCCCATTGCAGTCGTTGCATGACATTCTTGAGGGTGACACTGAAGATTTTCAGTGAAATGGTTTCACCCTGCTGAATCTCTTTACGTTGATGATCATTTCCTTATAAAATGGTGAGATCCTGGTGATGAATCCATAATACAGTTCATGGAAGATCCTGATGTACTGAGTTTGAACACCCTGTTTGGCTAGGGCTTTGATGGCCCTTTCAGTCTCAACAGAATCAAAGGCCTTCTTTAAATCAATGAACATTAGACAGAGCAGAATCTTCAACTGTAGAGAAACCTCAATGTGCTTGGTCATCCTGTGGATATGGTCCATCTTGCTAAATCCTTTTCAGAACCCGGCTTTCTCACAAGGTTGTCCTTCATCTAGTGTTCTGCCTATTATATTCAGGATGACTCGAGTGAAAAACTCAAGTTGTTAGCATAGTTAGAATAAAATATTTTTTAAAAAACATTTAGAGCCAAAAAATTGTACTGTAGTTACCTTGCATGCATTTGACCTTGGTACAGTCCATTTTACTGCATATGATCCACCACGTCCCTCCAAGTGTAATTGCTGAGCCCAGAAACAGGTGTAGTACTGAGGACTGAGCCAGATATGAGCTTTAGTGCAACTGGGCTCAAAGATAATAAAGAAAAATATTTTAACGTGACCAACTATAGAATTAGTACAAGATTATTTGCATTTCTACAAACAAGGGTAAAATAGTAAAAAGTTAAATATGGAAGGTTATTCTACTTATAATTCTATATACTCAAAATATTTTAACACTTAAGAATAAATTAAGTGAAAGAAGTGACAATATTGTACATATTGAATATCGTCTTTAAAGAAATAAGAGATATAAAGAGATGAAAACATATTATATGTATTGGCCTATGAAACTTCTTCACCTCGACAGAAACAGTGAAAAAGATAGAAAGACAGCCTATGGAATGGGAAAAATTATTTACCCAATTCTCATGTGGTAAGGGATTAATATATAGAAGATATATAATGCACTGATAGAAATGTACAAGAATTAATGAACAGAACCTTCCTCAAAGAAGAAGTTTAAATGGACAAAAGGCACGTAAAAAGTGCTCTACATCACTAATCATTAGAGACATGCAAATCAAAACAACATGAGAGATTATCTCACACCACAGAGATTATCACACATCAAATAGAATAAGAATATCTGTTGCTGGTATGGATGATGCGGGGAGAAAAGAAATCTCATTTGTTGTTGTTGAATGCTAACTGGTTCAACATTTTTGGAAAACAATATGAAAATTCCTTAAAATACAAGTGATTGAGCTCCCATTTTTCCCAGTAATAGGAGTTCTGGGAATATATCTTGGGGGAGGGGTGCCAAAAACACAGAAGAAACACCATCTTCACTTCTATGTTCATTGTAGCTCTATTCACAGAAGCCAGAATCTGGAAACAACCTGAGTGCCGAAGAACAGACTACTCACTTCAGAATAGCCAATGGGATGAACAGCAACGACAAGAGGAAATTAAAAGATTTTTGGAAACAATGGAGAATAAGAAATCCAAACTACCCAAACATATGAAATGTCGTGAGAGCAATTTTCAGAGTGAAATTGCAGGGACCTGAGCAATAGTATAGCAGGTAGTTCACTTGCCTGGAATGTGGAAACCCATGTCTGACATACGACACCACATATGATCTCCCAAAGGCTAACCATGAGTGATCCCTGAGAAACAACCCAGGAGTCCAGGAGTAAGCCCTGAACACTGCTGTGCTGCTGCTATGGCCTGAAAACACATTTTTTTAAATGCCCACATAAACAACCTAACTTTACAGCTTAAGCAGAAAGAAAAAGACTAGCAAAAGGTACCCAGAACAAGCAGAATGAAGGAAATAATAAAACTCAGAGCAGAAATAAATGAAATTGACACAAACAAACAAACAAACAAAACGTTGAAAAGATCAGTAATGACAAAAGGTGGTTCTTTGATGGAATAAAGAAGAGTGACAAATTATTTGCTCCATCCCCGAAGTAATAAATAAATGGAAAAATTCTTGGAAAATTTTTTGGTAAAAAGAGGAAATAGAACAACAGAACAAGGAACTCACTTCTAAAGAAACATGTATTATAATCAAAAGTCTCCCTAATAACAAAAGCCAGGGCTCGAAAGAGTTTTTGAGTAATTTCTTCCAAAGCTTTAAAAAAAGATTTACCTTAATCTCTCTCAGACTCTTTCAGAAAGTTAAAAGATTCTACAAATAAAGACTAAGAAACAATAGATTTGCATAGTAAAATGACAGGTGGCAAAACCAATGCATCTAAGTACATGACTTGTCCACATGAAAATAATGAAGTAGAAGAGAGGTTAATTTAGCCTCATAAAATCAAATATTTTGGCTTTGTTGTTCTGGGTTACTGTCCCACGATGACCTGGAGGCCTTTGGTGAGTTCAGGGTGATCACTGTTCCGCCCCTCCCTCCCTCTTCAATCACTCTGGGCCAGCCAACAATTGAAAGAATGTGGGTGACTGATTTGTAATCAGTGGCCTTTTCTTGAACTCTCACAGGGTTAGTTATTGAGGAATCATGAAGGGTTGTGGGTGAGCAATCACACGTAGTTGTGATTGAACATTATCATAAACGATGAGCAGATGTAAAGCCCTTCCTTTAAGGGAAGATCTTCTAGGAGATTCTAGGGGCTAGGGGCTAGATTCTAGGGGCTCTGGCACTTCCTACTAGGAGATGTGCTTAAGGGCAAAATTTTGTCTACAGAGGTACTGCTGTTTTCTTTCCTTAGTTAGTAATCCATTTAAATATTCCCAATCATATTAAATTTACTTCTTAGTTACATCTCTGGTCATTTTGTATGAGCACAGTAAGAGATACATTAAGCTTAAAGGGCTTAAATATATCCTCGGGTCACTTATATAAACAAATTGCAGAGCCATCAGAAGATTTGACTTAGAGATTGCAAGGTCTGATTTGGAGATATTTGTGATTAACAGATAAGGGATGATAAGGGAATAAGAGCACAAAGGAGTGATTAAAGATAATCAGAGGGGATTGGGAGTACCCAGGTAGAATTGGTTGTGCCTTCGGAGCACTGTGATGGAAGTAACTAAATAAAACCAAGTTTCCTGCTGTTGGAAGAAAGAAAAATCAATATTATTTCTTCAAATGCTTAGAATTATAACACTTGGAAATTAGTTTAAAAAATAGGTGAAAGACATACAAAGAAAATTTTAAAATAACTACAAATACAGGATACAGGGAAATGAAAACACATTCCCTGTTTGTAAACTGGAAGGATTAATAACATCAAAGTGTCAATCTTGTACAAAACATTATGCAGATTCAGTGTAGTGCACATAAAGGTACTCACTATGTGTTTTTTTTTGTTTTGTTTTGCTTTTGGAAAACAATATAGGTCAACGTTTACTAAAAATTATATGGAGTGATAAACACCACCCTGGAGTTTTCAAAGATATCCTAGGAAAAATGATGGATTGCTTCTCTCTGCGGAGGTTGAAACTATACTAAAAAGCTCTAGTAATCAAACAGTGCAGTACTGGAATGAGGACAGTTTCTCAGACCAAATAAATAGAATTGAGAGTTCAGATCTCAATCTTATTCTTCAACACAGGAAGAAAGATTTTGAGATAGAGCAAGGGGAGCCTCTTCAAAAATGGCGGTGGAAGAACTGGCTGGTCACAAAAAATAAAGAAAGAAATAAAGAAGTCAGAATCACTTCTAACACCACGCACGATAGCAAATCAAAAAGTATTAAAGACTTTTATGTCAGAACTGAATTCATAAAATCATTGGAGGAAACATAGGTAGAACACTTCCTGACAGTGAATCTATAGAGATCTTCTTTTACTCAATGCCATTTGCTAAGCAAATGAATTCAAATATTAAATAATCGGACTTCATCAAACTTAAGAAGCTTTTGCGCTGCAAAAGAAATGATGACCAGAATAAAAAGAAGTCACTTGACAAAGTTGGATTAAATATTTGCTCAACACTATTCTGACAAAGTGTTAACATCCAAGATTTGTAAAGCACTGGAAGAACTTAACCAAAATAATTTCAAAACATGGGGAAAGTTTTAGCAGAAACTTCCCTAAAGGAAGCATACAGGTGGACAAAGCTGAATGGGGAAAATTCTCTGTGTCCTTATTATCAGGAGAATACAAAAAATAAATAATGAGATATCATTATTTAAGAAACAGTAAGAGCCAGTTGTAAGAGGGAAACTGATGCCATGACAGGCATCAGAAATGAAAAACGTCAAGTAGTTCTCAGGTTCAGTTCCTGGAACTGAAACAGATTTAGCTTCCCAGCAATGAAACAATGTGTAACTAGCCAACCTGATCCCACCTGCGAAGCTCCTGGGCCCAATAAATGGGCTCAACCAATCGCTATGCCTCAGTTATTATGCCCCAGAAATTATCTTTTGTTAACCGTGAGGAATGGGTAGCCTATGTAATCATAAAACTATTAATGTTATTGGAAACTATTGTTTAACTCTTGCCTGTTCACTGTTACCATCATGCTTGTTTAACTTTGAAACCTATATAAACCCCTTGTGATTTGGAGTCAGGGTCCTTGTCAAGACACCACTGTGTTGGATAAGACTTGGACCCTAGCTCCAGCTAGCAATAAAATTCCTCTGCATTTGCATTATTGTGTGTGGACTGAGTCTCTCCACCACTGCAGATCTGAAATTCAGACCTAACACAGTGACGCTGATTCTTATTATAAAGAGCACTGTTGGTGTATATATGGGGGCAAAAATGTACTATTATTGATTGCCGATGAAGATGATTCAACACCTTATTGGTAGTTCTTATAAAACCATATAGATATTTCTTATGAAAAATGAGGTAGAGTTTCTATAAAATCTTTCAATTCTTTACTTTTTTTCACTTGCAGTAGTCACTGATAAAACTTCACCTTATTATTTTTGTGCTATAATTTGTTTAACTACACTATGATTTAAAAAAAATCTAGTTTCATTTAATAATATGAAGTTGGTAACCACAACCCTGGCTGTTATACATCTCATTCCTTCTTTATTAGTTCAAAAATTCATAATCCTACCATAATTTTCAAGCATCGTTTCAGAGATCAGAAATGATAGATGGCAGCAGGAAGGGCCCTGTTTCTGATTAACTAGCCTTTACATTTTTTTTTCATAAACAAACTCCGAAATTTTAATTTCATTGTGACCTTCCCATTTGTTATGTGCATATGTTTTCAAGAGAATTAATGTAATCCTTATTTAAAATAATTATGCACTCTACATTTAATTTATTAGAAAATATATCCTTTAGTTGCTAAGAAATCAGTGGGAAAAAGGATGTTAACTTTACTACCTTAAATAAAGGACTAAATTCAAATTCCAGATGTACTTAGTAACTAAATGAAGTTGTGCAAATAGTGGAATCTCTACAAGCACTGCTTTAAAAATGTCCAAAAACATGTGGCAATGAATTTGTTATAGTGTTTTAAGGGAAATTATATTAAGAAAACTCATGAGAGAGAGTAGAAAATAATTTTCCAATTGCTGGAACATAAGCATTATACAGGTATTGTGAATAAGATTGAAAACAAAACTTACAATCTTAGAGTATTTTATTATGAAATTAAAATTTAATAGTAAAGAATTCCTTTTTTCACAATTTTATATAAATAATAGCAGGATGATCCTTTCTGTAATGAAACATGTATTCACAATCTGAAAAAACATTCTGTATAATTGTCAAAAGCTTCCTAGTATCACAAAGTTTTCAATAGTCAAATTTAAATTTTTTTATTTCATGTTTCAAATATTGGGTTTTATTTTTTTCTTTTCTTCTATTCTTTATCCCAACTTTAATTAAACACCATAGTTTACAAAGTTTACAAAGTTGTTCATGATGATTTGTTAGACATTCAATATTCCAACACCCAATCCCCCACCACTGTCACCTTCTGTCACCTTCCCTCCACCATTGTCTTTATTGTGTCCACTCCTCAAGCCTGGCCCTGTAGATGCCCCACGATAATTTATTTTATGTTGCTTATTGCGACTTGATGGTTAACAGAATGAGCAAAAAATTATTCAGTAGAAGAAATTTGTGAAAATTTTGTATCTTGCCATGGGGGCCTTAAGTCTTTGTATGAGAGTTTACTAAGCTGTTGTTTCAGTACAGCCTTCTGTGTTGGTGCTTTTATTAGTGGAATTTGGTTGGCTACTATATTACATTTCCATTCAACCTGATATTGTAGAATATTGTAGTGTTCGAACATGCTGTCTGGCTGCTTTAGCTCCAGACGGTGCAAAATCTTTAATTAGGCAGTCCAATCTGGACAGAGGCATGGAGGTGACTGGCCTGCCCCCTACAGAGATTTCCCAGGAAGCCTCAGCTGGGAACAGGTATCTGAGATTTTGGTATTTATTTATAAGTCTCCGGAACAAGGCTGGTAGATGAGTTTACATGGCACTGGTGATATGTGAATGTGGCTGCAAGGGCTATTAGATGTATAGGCATCCTGCAGGAGAGGTCACTCATGTCCACTCTGAGAAACCCTGGAGTTTTCAGCCAGAAAAGTCTATGTGCCTGTGTGAGGGCTAAGCTGATGCCATGACAAGCTGCAGCTAACATTGTCTTAGCTAGGCCTCAGTTTCTGTTTCCCTGGAGCAGGACTTGCAGTTCCTGGTAAACTCCCAGGTAAGTAATTTGCCAAGATAAGGAATTGGGCAGTTGGGTCATCAGGGGTCACTGTACTTTCCTTGGAAACTGTTACTAACCATTGCCTAATTGGTGACCACCACTGTAATAGTATCGATGCTAAAAATAGACCAGTATATAAATTGCTTCTTAACTCTGAACCCTATATAAACTGCTTATGATTTGGAGGCAGGGTCCTTGTCATGACTCCACTGTGTTGGATGAGACTCGACCCTAGCTTGAGCTAACAACAGCTTGGCTTACTAATAAATAAAAGTTCTAATAAAAGTTCTTTTGCTTTTGCATTATCATGTGTGGAGTTGGTCTCTCTGCAGCTGAAGATCTGAAACTCTGGCACAGCATCTGAAATTTGGGCAAGGTAGGATCTCTGTGATGCTCAAACTGAGGAAGTAGAGTTCAACTGGAAACATGGCAGTAACTTTGGGGCATAGGTACAGCTGCTGGGACTTTGGTTGAGTGGAATCTGGTCAGCCCCACTCCAGAGACCATCTCAGATCAAACATTCCTGATAAATCATCAATGGCAGCATACATTAGCCAATATAGACCTTTCTCCTGCTGTAGCTACTTTAGACAAACTCTTTAACAGTTGTTGACTAATAGAACCGCCTGCAAATTTTAATAATTTGGAATTTAACCTACATCAAAGTAATTTCTTTTCTATACTCAGTTTTTCCTGATTACTCTTCAGAGCCACAGCATTTGCTCAGACTATTTGCTCACACTCAGTGGTATTTCAAGAGGCATTATGTCCTTTGCACCTTCTGTTTTTCTGACTTAACCCATTTTTATAAGAAATAACTGTTTGAACATCTGTGAAAGGTCAAAGGGAAACATTTTATATTTTTCTATCAAATATGATGCTAAAGAATACTATAAGGTCTAACAGTACTCGTTATTAGCTTTCATACAAAATGTGATTTTTGCTATTTCAGATATGAACACTATCATTAAAAATAGATTAAAATATTACAATTATAAAATTATATTCAAAATAAGTGTAAATTAGGTAATTTTGAAAATTGTATATAATTGTTGTTGTTGTTGTTAAGGTGGAAGGATGGCCCTAACAGTATTCTAGATGTTTGAGGAACCACCAGTAATTCTCAGTGAATCTCATGGCTAGATGTTCAATATAAGGGACTATGGATGAGGTGTTTTTCAGGTCCTGGTAAGTGAGTTATTTTAGTGAGTGGTTCTGGGAGCCTCGAGAATCATAACCTGTTAGTTCTCAATCGAGTGATCAGTGAGGGGTACAGAAATAAGCAAGATGTGTGGAATGTTGAAACACAGAGAGCTAAAGCTCACTCAGGGCATTCGGCACTGATCGGCTTTTACAGTTCCCTTTTATTGGGTCAACAATCAAAACATCTAACATGCCTCCGAGTACATAAGATCAAATTACATAAGATCAAAGCACCTTACAGTACATATTATTTTGTAGCATATTATTTTTATGAAGCAAATCAGACCACCTTGTAAATCTTTACATCGCATTTCCCATATGTTCCTCATCAAAATCTATATAAGCTTACACAACAGCCCAATGAGTTATTTGTTTAATTTTTACCCAATCATAACACAGTTAATCTATAACAAAAAAGCAGATGCATTGCGATATGCTGACCCCAACCCGGTTCAGCCGGAATTCCTAGTTGTTTGCAGCTATAACATGGCCTTGTTTGCAGGCATTGTTCCTGAAACTACCTCATGACTCTGGTCAGGCATCAACAATAACCAGAGGGACTAGAAGGTCCATGTAGAATTGTACCTGGCCAGCCATGTCCCTTAAGCACTACACTATTTATGATCCTCATAATTCTAATTGAAACTTTAGCTAATTCATTGTTTCCTAAAAATAATATTTTAGATAATAATATTTTAGAAATATAGAAAAGTTAATTTTTCAAAGTACACTTGATGTTTTAAAATCACATAGCATGATGTAGCATTTCAAAAGTATAGCATAATTAATATCTAACCTAGCAGTTTAATTCTAGAATTTCTTTTGTTGCTGTATTTACTCAGCTACTCATTTTCACTTTGAATCAGTATTATATCTTAGCTGGTATCTTCAGTGATGAGTGCTGTGTATATATATTGTACTGTGTGATTCATGATCAATACATTCTCTTCTATGTAAAACCATTAGAATCCCTAATTTCAGGGAAATGACCTTGATGGAACCATGATTGTAATTCCTTATCACATGATACCCTTGCTGTACTATAACCTTACTGCCACATCTGTACTCATTGACATGATGTAATCCCATCATTTCTGTACTTGATGTCTATGAGTATACTGTTGGCTTTATGCTATCTAAGAAGTGATATGCCTCATAGATGCTTTATATAAGTGTTCTTGGAACTCCTGATTCCCAGCCAGTAACTTCAGGTACTTTGTCTAGACTGGTCAGTATCAAAGATCTTCCTGTCTTCCCACTGAATTTCTGTCTCAATGTGCTCAATTAAGTAAACTTTAGATATAACAATATATCATAATATACTAAAAATATTTATATATCAAAGCAGTCCTATTATGTTAGCTCTGAGACCTTACAGACACCATAACAAAAAGAACAAGAGTGTCGTAGATGTTTATTTTCCCTTAAAGCAGAAGGTACAGTTTATCATATAGCTGAGCTTGACATATTCAAGAGAATTTTAAGTGTCAATGGACTTTTATCCAAAATTCTTGAATCAATGCACAAACTTAAGTAAGGAATTTGCTTCTTGTCTCCTTTAACATTATTTTTGCTTTCCTTCAGTTGAAGTTAAACAATGAAATATCAAAGTCTTATTTTTAATATTTCCTAAAATTAATTATAAAATCCTCTATTTCCTAAGCTCTCCCTACTTATGATTTTATCAAAAACATGGCATTTATGCTACTTATAATGTGCTTACATTTTAGATAGGGAAAGTTATATTTAAAGCAAGTCGAAGAAACCTGTTGCCTTTGTTCTGAAAATCAGGCCTAATTTTAATTTCTTTGCAAATGTTTACCCTTAATTTATTTTGCTTTCATAATCAGATAGACTGTAACAATGCAAAAATTTGTCATCCCGATATAAGTCTACTATAAAAGGCCCTGAATGTAGGATACAGTTTCCTTAATCGAAGGTATCCCTCCTCCCACAATTTTGTAGATAAATAATGGTATGAGTGATGTCATGAGGTTCTAAAATATAGATAAATGTGGAATGGGATAACACACTACCCTAAAAAGCTGTTAAACAAAATGATGTCAACTCTGATTTACAGCAGCGGTAAAATGGCCCTGGAAGACTCCTCATTCCTTTCAACCATGGGAAATAAGAAGGTCAGGCATAAGTCAATGAGGAGTGAACTCTTGCTCATTAAACAATCATTATGATACTTTATGACAATTTGTAGAAGCATTAAATATGATTTAAACCTAAAAGCCCAAGGAATCTCTGTCCATAATGCCCATTCATGGATGTAGAGCAGGAGACAGGAGAATCCTAAAAAAATTTAAAAGCTAAATGACAAAAGGCTCCAACACTGCCCCTTTCATGATTTTCCCTGATCCTCAGCCCCTTACTGTGGGATACCTCGTCTTTTCTTTTTAAACCTTTCAATTAAACCACTACAGGTTGTTTTCTTTCTTTGCCTTCTTAAAAAAATTGTTTGCTCGGCTCTTAACCCTAAATGCTTTTCATGGAAATTAATTTTGAGGAAAATAAAATAATTAGAGATGGGGGAGTGTTTGCTATGAGAACCCTGTCCAGTGTAGAAGAACAGGGAACAATAAAAAAACATAGGAGAAGTTTATTATAAAGTGGAGAAATAAAGATGTGCTCCCAGACAGAACCCACACTGACCATTGGAGACGCTGGGGTAGAATCACACCTTGGCAAAGACTAAGGGGGTTTGTAAGTTGTCTTGATTGGAAAAGGGAACAAAGACCAGTGGAACTGAAATCGGTGGACCTTGAGGGTGGCTTATGTCAGACAGGGAGGAGAGAGATGATCACTTTCTCCCAATCTGCTCTGCCAACTGGGATTCAGGATTGCCCACTTTTTGTCTCACCTCACAAAAAAGGAATTCAGCAGTGAAATAAAATAGATTTTATTTGGAGGATTTTAGGAAGTGGAAGGAGGGAGAGAAAGTGAGAGAGAGTAACATGGTCAAGAGACAATGTGGCAGGGAGGTAGGGTGGGAACGGGGGATAGGGGGTGGGAGGGATACTGGGATCTGTGGCAGTGGGAAATGGGCACTGGTGGAGGGATGAGTATTTGGTCATTGTATAATTGAAACCCAAGCACAAAAATTTGCAAGTCTACAATTATACCTCATGGTGTCTCACTAAAAAAATTTAAAAAGTACAAAAAAATTGTACTTAAAAAAATTGGAATGACATGGATCATTCCAATATCTAGATAATAACTATAATACTTGTGAAACTCAAATGGACTCAATAAATAGTTCACGATCATGATCATCCAGATTCTGCCTTTTGGGCAGGATACTTTTGGTAGCTTTTGGTAGGATAAATAGTTAAACAACAACAACAAAGAGACATATGGGCTTCCCCAAGGGTGGAGAGAACCCCTACACACACACCACAGCATTAGGTATGAAAGCATAAAAGTGCACACACATCTCAAGTCGGGAGATGTGGGCACCACATGTGCTAAGTCTCGTGGCTACAAGCAGCACATGGGCTCAGGCAGCAAGTGCACATACTTCCTTTATTCAAGGTTGCTTTCATAGGCTTTCTTCAACTTGCCCCACATGGGTTTCTACTTAGGTAAAAGTCCATTGCTAGGGAGGTTGCCAAGGGGGTGGAGTTGGGAGTGGTAGGTGTTGTCTGTAGGGTTTCAGAGTGAGGAAGCAAGGACTGCAGCCTGGTGGGCCAGAAGTCCTACTGGGGGCAAGGCCATCCTTGATTCTGGGAATACTGTTATCTTATGAGCCAGTTGCCATTTGGTCCTGTTGCCATTGTCATTTGACCAGAGCAATCCTTATAGGAAGGGCAGCGGTTAGAATATGCTGTGTGTACCTCAGCCCCACATGCTGCAACTCAACCAGGTCAATTGTTGTATTCTATTTTTTACCCTATGATGACTAATAGCAGGAAATAGACACTTCTTAAATGAGTATCAAAAGAAGCAGCAAAGGAAAACTGCTTCCTAATAAGCTAGAATCCCCAGAAAAAGTGGTAAAAATGTTATTTCTCAATATCTCTTCCAATTCAACAGAAAGTAGCCAAGCTTGAATTAAAATCTCAAATTCCATACAAATGGAAGGAAGAAGTGACAGTGAAGATTTAAACCAGGCCAACATGCACTGCTTTACCCTTCCAAAAAAACATAGTCTTAATTAACTCTTCCCCCAAAGCCTTAAACCTTTGCAGTGGTTTGCTGAAAAGAAAGAGAAGAAAGAAAGAAAGAAAGAAAGAAAGAAAGAAAGAAAGAAAGAAAGAGAGAAAGAGAGAAAGAGAGAGAGAGAAAGAGAGGAAGGAAGGAAGGAAGGAAGGAAGGAAGGAAGGAAGGAAGGAAGGAAGGAAGGAAAGAAGGAAGGAAGGAAGGAAGGAAGGAAGGAAGGAAGGAAGGAAGGAAGGAAGGAAGGAAGGAAGGGAGGGAAGGAGGAAAGGAGGGAGGGAGGGAGGAGGGGAGGAAAAAAAGGGAGAGAGAGAGAGAAAGAAAAATGAAAAAGAAAAAAAAGAAAGAAATGTGATTCAAAGTTTCAATAACTGAGGATTGCAATCTTCATTTTTTGCTCACTAGTGTGTAACAATCCTCCCCATTACTAAGAATGTGCTATTACTCTTTTGCTATAAAAACTGATTCTTAAAACCATGAAGACCATGTGTTTAATCTGAGGACAAGAGATCCCCATCTTTCAACTTGGAGGTATTGCTCAAAAGCACTTTTCCCACCCACGGCCATGTTATTATTGATGTTTGAGTTGCATTGGGATGTTGCAGAAACAATATCTCTACACTTTTGACATTTTTTCATTCCTGGAAATAGAGGCATCATCACTAATAATCCAGAGAATTTGTATTTACTGTGATCCTTTACTCATCTCCTTGACTTCTATACTCTTAAAACTGTGAATTCTCTTAATCTGGTTTATCACAAAATAGTAGAAGAAATATAATCAATAGAATTACACACATATGAAGAATTTACATTGCTATAAATTCTAGAAAAATGGAACAGGATGAGAATTTACATTTTTTAATTAATAAATGCATTTATGATCCAAGGCATTCAGGATAGAGGAGGAAAATCTCTCATGATGAGAAGACGATGAGTCTCTAAGAAAACCAGATAATCTAGATGTTTTTGCTGACTATAGGAGATTACATCAATATGAGGGTAATTTCTAGAAATTACTATAAAATAGAGGGAATTTTTAGTCTTAAAATAATGAATGCTAGTTTCTTTTGAGATATGCAGGGCCTCTACTGGTATTAGCTCTGAAGCAGGCATGTAAATATGGGACATTTGACAGTGCAGTGTTTCTAGGGAAGGAAGAAAACCAAGATGCGAATTTAAAGAAATAGCTGTGTCACCTTTCTAACATAGCCCAAAGGAATGAGTGCAGGATACTTTTGAGAGTTGCAGAAACTCAGGGTCCTGTAATAGGATTACTTTTCTTTTCCCACTGATGATATCTCCATTCATTACTCTTCTTTAATTTTTTAAAAATTTCTGATTGAATCTGTAAGACAGACCCTTATAACACTGTTTATGATTATATTTTGGTCATACAGTTTTCCAACACCCTCCCTCCACCAGTGTAAACTTCCCAGCACCAATATCCCCAGGTCCCCTCCCATCACCCCCCACACACTTCCCAGCCCCCACCTGCCTCTATGGCAGGGGCTCACATCGACATCTGTGTCAATGTCCCATAGTTTCTTTATCCATTCATCTGTTCTTAAGAACTTGGGTTGTTTCCAGATTCTGGCTATGGTGAATGAACACAGGAGTGCAGATGATATTTCTGCTGTGTATTTTTAGGCCTCCAGCTTATATTCCATAAACGGTATATAGAAGCTCAATTTTTAGCTTTTTGAGAAAAGTCCATATTGTTGTCCAAAAAACCTGGACCAGTTGGTATTCCCATAAACAGTCAAGGTGAGTCCCTTTCTCCCCACATCAACACCAGCATTGATTGTTCTTGTTTGTTTGGATGTGTGCCAGTCTCTGTAGTGTGAGATGATACTTCATTGCTGTTTTGACCATCATCTCCCTGATCACTAGTGAAGCAGAGTATTTTTCATGTGCTTTTACCATATGAATTTATTCTTTGAGAAAGTTTCAGTTTATTTTGTTGCTCCATTTTCTGATGGAATTCGATGATTTTTTTCTTGTAGAGTTCAACCAGTGCCTTGTATATCTTTTATATTAAGGAGCGATAGCACAGCGGGTAGGGCGTTTGCCTTGCACGCGGCCAACATGGCCGACCCGAGTTCGATTCCTCCACCCCTCTTGGAGAGCCCGGCAAGCTACCGAGAGTATTCGATATGCCAGACACAGTAACAACAAAGTCTCCAATGGAGACGTTACTGGGCCTGCTCGAGCAAATCGACGATCAACGGGAGGGCCTTACTTTAATCATTTCTCAGAAAGGTGTTGGGTGAATATCCTTTCCCATTCTGTAGGCTGTTTTTGTATCCTCATAACTGTTTCTTTTGAGATGTAGAAGCTTTTTAGTTTAAGATAGTCCCATTTATTTATATTTGCTTCCACTTGCTTGGTCAGTGGTGTTTCATCTTTGATGTTACCTTTAGCTTCAATTTCATGGAGGATTTTTCCAAACTTTCCTTCAAAATACCTTATGGATTCTGTTCCGATATTGATAAAACACTCCTGAAATTCATATGGAACAATAAGGCCCCACAAATAGCTAAAGCAATTACGGGGGCGGGGGGACTTCAACTTCAACTGTACTACAAAGTGGTAATAATTAAAACGGCATGGTATTGGAATAAAAACTGACCTGAACACCAATGTAATAGTGTTGAATATCCTTACATACACCCACAAATATATGATTATTTCATCTTTGATAAGAGAATAAGAAATATGAAGAGAAGCAAGGGAAGGCTCTGTAGCAAATGTTGCTGGCAAACCTGAACATCTATGTGCAAAAAAAGAGGGGGTTCCAAACTCTAACACCGTGCACGAGTCAGATTAAAATGGAATTAAGACCATATTTATTCATTATCTTTCTTACTTAACATATTAAGTATGTTAAGTAAGTATGTTTCTTACTAAAACATACTTCTTTAGTCCTTTCTTATAGTCACATCTCACAGGTTTAACCACATTATTTTACTGAACTTAGTACAACAAGATCCCCGAAGCAAGAAAATTTGGAAAGAAATTGCTAATCAGTATCACATATAGCATGAAAAAAATGTACTCTGCAGTACTATTTCAAACCATCATATCAGTTCTATAGATATTCAGAAGGTTTTAAGATGCTCACAGTTAAAGTTCTTATATATTTGCCTGGCAAAATTTCACTTTACATTAGTAATTAACTAGACTTACTAAAAGTTTCATTTTAGTTTCATTCAACTTCAATTTTGATTTCTAGGAAAACAGATATAAAATGATTAAAATATTTAGCAGTTACCATGAAGCAGTAAGGATCTCACTTTTGTGAGCAAAGCTCTCTTAAGGTCAGGACTAGGTAGCTAATTGGTGACAAATCTTGCATGAGATAGTTATCTTAGTATTAGCATGCATTTTAATGCAGTGTTCAGGCTAATTAACAATAGTCTAGGAAAAAACCTGCTAGTCATTTTCCCACATTTTTCACACAATTCTCCATTCTCAGAAGCCACTAATGCCAAATAGGCTGTTCTTAGACCCCTGGATTTTAAAGTGACTCATGTTTCATTAGCAAGAAATCTTGAGGCTGGTCTTTCCAGCAGGAAAGTCTGATATATTTAAAACTTTTTCCAATGTACAATGCTGTGATTTAAGACTATCAGGCTGAGGTCTGAGATTATTCCATTATAAATTACGTGATAAGTAGCTCTCAAAATTTAAGTTACAAAATGTCTCAGAGACCAAATAAAACACTAGTAGGATGAAAGTTTTGTAACCAATTTCATAACTCTAGAAATTCATGTTTTAAACTAAGCCATTACTCTTTGAGCCTTTTTAATGTGCCACAGTTATTTCAGCTCACAAGTTTTTCTAGGTCAGATATTCTAATAATCCAATATAGATATAAAGTAAATATGTACATTTAGACATACGTGGCATAAGAAAACCTTTGAACCACCAATTTTACAAAACACGAGAAATCACCTTTGACATAGTTTCAATAGTTCTTGTACCGTAGTTATTTCAAACCATGAACTTTATACACCAGATATTTCAACAATTCCACACAGAAAAAACAAACAAGCAAACAAACATATGTTTTCAGACACAGGAAAAAGGTCCCTTAGTTCTTAACAAACTTTTAAATATCAGCATAAAAAAAACACTTGAATTGTCAATGTTTATAAAAACAAGAAAGTTTCCTTTTATTTCATTTTAATGGCTTCTGTACCTTTGTTATTTGTATAACAGCCTAATTTCTCATTAAATTTTCTCTGCACTGACTTACAAAGCTCTTAGCTTTTTTCTGCTTTTGTCTCTAGCTTCTTTCCCTTTCTAAAATGTACAGGTTATGGAGCTGAGAGAATTTCAGAAATCAGGAATCCTTTAGCCTTTTACAGTAAGATCTAGTTTTAGAATTTCAATTTCTCCTCATGTCAAACACTTAGTTTAGAGGCCTTTCATTTAATCCTGGTCTAACAAGGTTTAAAAGTATATGCTGCCTGAGCCTATGTGTTGCTTATGCCCACGTGGCCAAACACATGTGGTGCCCATATGCCCCCTCTTGAGATGTGTACTTTCATGTTTTTATATCTAAAGTGGGAATGTGTGTAGAAACATCATTGGAGACACACACGTTCTCCCTTGAGTGTGTTACACTCTCTCTCACTTCCTCTCTCTTATTTCCCTTCCGAAAAACCTACAAATAAAGTCTGTTGTTACTTTACTGCTCGTCTACTCCTGAAATTCTTCTTTGCCTGGAGAAACAAGAACCCCAAAACCCTGGACAAGGCCTGGGACTGACTTTCCTTTCCTGAAGAGAGCAAATCCTTGCTCCAAGCTCAGTTCATGGCTCCCTGAAAAATCAGGTAGAGGGGGTCAACTCCTGTACCAAGCAGATGTCAGGTGTAGCTTGACGGCCACCTGGTGGGGAGGGTGAGGCTCTGCCCATGTCAAGCAAGGGCTCATCACAGAGCATTTGCCCTAGCCTTCCCATATGGACTCGGGTGGCAGAGAAGTGGATCTGGAGATAGTGACCCTCTCTCTCTTCCTTGCCTCACATGAGCCATCCATTGGGGTCCCACCAACTATCACTATTACTGAGTTTTATTTGTTTTTCAGATTTAGTATTTAGTTTCTGTACACTTTGTGATTTAACAAAGAAGATAAGAGATTACTGAGTGCATTTGATACACTTTACACTGACAGCATAATTTGTGGACTATCTCACAAGTTATTGCATTTGTTACATAAATGTTTATATTTATTCTGAGAAGAAAGTATTGTTATAGCAGGCAGAGGAACTCAGGTTCTTGTCCTCAAGCAGTCAAAATTGATCAGGGACTGAAGAATGAATGGTCTAATTCAGAAAATATTTTTATTAAAGTAGACACTGCTGGCAAAATTGTTGCTGAAATATTTTATGCCTAAAACTTAACCATGAAATACTATATAAATCACAATGCCTTAATATATTTTAAAATTAAATGTAAATATTAGAGTAAAATTACAGTATTTTATTTAAGGGAAAAGAAAGGAAGGAAAAGATGGAGAAGCTCCCGCTTGTGGCAGGGATCGCCTGAAGAGGGAGTAAAGAAAAAGGAAAACGTTCCCCTTTTATACATTTTTAACAAAATTGGTTGTTGAATATTTGTGTTCCAATAATGTGAGCAATTAAAACATTGGTGAGGATGCTGAGATGATTAGTTTAAAGCAGTTATCCAGATTATTTGGTAAATTTTCAGGTTATCCAAATTTTCAGCCACCTCATATGCCCCTAAATCCTCAAACCCCATGCCATTCAACACCAAATTTTTTTTCTTAGGCCCATATCCCTACACTTATCTTCCCTATTCCCCTGGATTACAATCAGCATGATAGTCTATTATTTCTCATTTCAATTAAGAAAGTAAATTGAAAAGTAGCTAAAATAAATCTTTCAAATGAGTCAATACAGGTTCACAAAGGGCTAGTGGGTTTATACTGGACCCAATCTCCAGATTGGAGAGATGGACTGGTAAAAAGAATTTACATTAAAAGCAAGGTGGCCAGACAAGAGTGAAGTAATAGTTTGTTGGAAGTATACTGGTTAAAGGGACAAAGTTGAGACCTCAGAGAATGGTCTCTTAATACAATATTAAGAAACATGTGTGTGTGTGTGTGTGTGTGTGTGTGTGTGCGCGCGCGCACGCGTGCGTGCGTCCCCCTCCACCCCCCGACCCTACTCCTGGGGCCACTAGGTCAAGAAGGTGAAACAAGGCTTATTACTTGCTTTTAAAGCTTGGTAACCTTGGAAACTGGAGATTGGCTTGGTGGGAGAGTATCTGTAGAATTTAGGAACAGAGAATTTTTGTAGAAGTGAGTACGAGATGCAGAAAACATAGGCATTTGGAGCTCATGTGACTGGTTGTATTAACTGATTTACTGACTCAACTGACCAGTTAATTTTGTTCAGTCAAAAAAAAGATAGAAGGTCCTGGCAATGTACTTTGGGGAAAACACTGTCTGAAATCTAAACCAGCTTGAACGCAAGGAAGCCTTTGACACAGAAGCCCCATCTGAAGAACCCAGCATGCTGTTGAGATGCAGAATCCCAAGCTCAACCATGGATGGACCTATGAGAGGACATGTGGCTAGATCCAGTGGTGGAGAGTCTCCACATCTGGATCAAAGGTCATGCAATAATATCCAAAGCAGACTATGGCTACACAGAGCTCTTCCATTTGGCAATTACTCTAGCAACAGACTGGTGTGAAGGAGAGTTTGGGAAACTCTGTACACACTAACTTGGTAGAGACAGAGGGAAACAAGCAGCAGCGATTTTCCTATTTGAGATGTGTATTTTCATACTTTAATGCTCAATTCCTTCTGGGGAAATGACTTGCTCATCCTACTTGAAGTATGTACTAACACACTCCCCGTTCTGAGGAAGCCCGTGTTATCTCCTTAGCATATATCAAAATCTTCTTTTCTCATTCCCTCCCATTATTTCCTCTATAAACTTGTTTTACATCGTATTTCTCCGCTTCTGAAATTCCTTTCTGTGAGAGAAAGGCAACAGATCAAAAAAGCCTGTGCAATATTTCAGTGTGACTTTTCTTTTCTACCAAGATCAATTCATCACTCGAGCCTGAGCCTGTGCTCTCCAAGAGATGAGGTCTCGGGAATGATCTCCCACTTTATGAAAAGCAAGTGGCCTTCAAAGAGTACCTTGCTGATGGCAGCCGTTTGAGGCAGGCAGGCTGTGAGCATCCCTTCTGTGAAGGGATTCACTGCAGACTTACACCAGAATTACATCTGAATTTCCCAGCTACGGTCCCTGAGTGACAAGTGTGGGTAAAGAACAAAGAGATACATTTCATTCTTAGGCTGCCACCTTTATTCTTCACCATTTACATAAGCCACCAGGGGAATTCTACTCTTCCACTGGTAGAGCCAATATACCTATGGCAACAATGTTGTAAAAACTAATAAAATAATTAAATAAATTAAAGTACTAGATGCAGAGTCTCCTGCCCCTGCGCTTGGCTGTCCTCACCAGGGCCCCTTGGAGGGGAGTGGGTTGAATTTCCCTCCCGGCCCCAACCAGAGCTGCGGCAGCCGAAAACCTCCAGAACCAGCCACCACCATGCTGAGACTACTCTCCGCACACGTGAAGGTACCGGCAGAGGAACAAAGGCATGTGGGTCCTGGGACTGAGATCTCCAAGCCTACTTGAATCGGGGCTGAGCATCCTCCACCCAGATCCTCCAAATTCCAGTAGGCTGGGGTCACACCCACCAACTGGCGCCCTGGTGCCATGTAATCCCATCGAGGGCCAAAACTCAGAGACTATAAAACTCAGCTCCCAGAAGACATCTTATTATCTCATTACTACTTTGGACAAACTGGCAGGCTACCGAATGGGGCCTGCTCAAGGCAATTGACAAACAACAGGATGGTCGTGATCGTGAAAGTACTAGATTAATAATGGTCATAAATAGTGAATAAAAGATTATTCTCTTTACCTCTAATGATTTAATTCAATCCCTTAAATAATTGCAATTACAGGTATTGGGACAGGGAGAGTAAGACAATGGGATGAATCAAGAAAAACATGGCAAGCTAGTGCATGGTCTTAATCTATTTTTAAATTGCTGTTTTATCCATTAGCAAGACTTAAAGTATTAGGTATGCCTGGTACAGTGAGAGACAACTTTGCAAAGGAACATTTTCTCTTAGACATGTAAATGTGACTTTCAAAAAGGCAACTACATTTAACCTTCAGATTCCCTGTATAAAATAATTCTATGCTAAAACAAATGTTTTAGAGTGGCAGATCCCCCCAACACACATTATCTTAAAGTAAAATGGATATTTGTTAAAATATTAATATTAATTACTATAGTATTATTTCTAGTTTAAATATTTTTTCATTATACTTTTAAATATTTTTTAGAAAATATATACCAATTACGTTCATATAATTATAGGTAGTAAATTTGGCCAAAGACAACCTTCACAGAGGCCTCCTTCTTCGGTCTTGAGTTCCTTCAGTGAGGGAAATCCCTCCCATCTGCATACTAGCGCCAGCTCTGACATTCCTAGTAATATAGGCCCACTATTACCAGCTGGACAGCATATTCGTCTAACATCTCTGGGTTGAGGAATCCTTATCTGTTGAGATGCTTTTCCTTGTACCTGGAATGCTTCCTGCCTTAGAGATCTCAAAGAAATGATGTATTTTTTTCCACTTAGCTAGGATTTCCACAAGACATCCAACAGGCAAATGTTTTGTCTTGTTCTAATGCTCAACCATTAAATTTTTCCCTCTTGACAATGGGCTGGAGCGATAGCACAGTGGGTAGAGCATTTTCCTTACACATGGCCGACCGGTTCAATTTCTCCGTCCCTCTCAAAGAGCCTGGAAAGCTGCTTAGAGTATCCTGACACAAGAGCCTGCCCAGCTCCCAATGAGGTATTAGATATGCCAAAACAGTAACAAAAAGTCTCACAATGGAGACGTTACTGGTGCCTGCTGGAGCAAATCGATAAACAACAGGAGGACAGTTCTACAGTGCAATAGTACTCTTGACAATGTCTCACTTGCTAAAATGTCTATTGAGTTAAAGTCTCTACTGGGGGAGGTAGCTGAGTCAGGAAGCAGAAGTCTGTTAAGCCTCTTTCTCTGGATAATCCTACACTTTAAAATGGAAAAATAAAAGCTTTTTTCATCATGCAAAATATAATTTTCTTTTGGTTAGCATACTTAAAGCAGTAAGGGAATATGCCCTAAGCTTTGTTATTAATTAGTTACCATTCTAATAAATGAAAGCTTTGGGAGTGCATAAAAATATTGCTAGAGGTATAATTAAGTGAATTTTCTTTAAAATATTAGTAATTTCATGATACTGGAAGCAAAATAAACAGATATAAGCACAGAACAGCTTTCACAGCTAAATTTACATAAAATCTTTTGGATAATAAGAGTAATGTGTATAGACTGATCTCCTATATTTATTGTTACCTTCTATAATTTTTTTTTGCATCACTACTGGGGACCATGCTCGCAGACCATATGGGCCCACTTGAGCAAATCGATGAACAACGAAGGACAGTGCTACAGTGCTACTATAAAATTAGGTCTTGAGATCTACAAATCCAATCAGAATCTTCAAATTGTAAATTATATAGGAAACATTAACCCATTTGAAAACAAACAGACACACTTTTAAAACTATGTATAGTTTTATTTCCTTCTTTGTTATAAGAGAATTTGAATTATTTTGACCTGATTTAATCCTTTGAGAATTCAAGGTTGAAAATTTAGAATTAAATAGTAACTGGTACATTTTTGTGTTTTTGTGCTATGATTCTATTTTATTTAAGAAGGATTGTCATTAATTACCTGTGTATTATGGGGTGGAGTGATAGCACAGTGGGCAGGGTGTTTGCCTTGCACACAGCCGACAGGGTTCGATTCCTCAGTCCCTCTCAGAGAGCCCGGCAAGCTAATGAGAGTATCCCGCCTGCACAGTAGAGTCTGGCAAGCTCCCCATGGCATATTCTATATGCCAAAAACAGTAACAACAAGTCTCACATTGTGTGAGATGTTACTGGTGCCTGCTCAAGCAAATTGATGAACAATGGGAGGAACAGTGCCATAATTAAGTGATCAAATATTTTGCAGCCTTGTGCCTATCTTTTCTCCAACTCCTTCCATAAATTAAAAAAAAATAATGAAAGAGAATAAAACCTAGAACTTTCTCGATTTAAGAAAGCAAAATAGGGGCTGGAGTGATAGCACAGCAAATAGGGAGTTTGCCTTGCACGTGGCCAACCCCGGTTCGATTTCCAACATCCCATATGGTCCCCTGAGCACCACCATGGGTAATTCCTGAGTACAGAACCAGGAGTAGCACATTTGCATCACTGGGCGTGACCCAAAAAGAAAAAAAAATAGATTGGATTGAGGATTATCACTTGTAAGATTTAACCGCTTCTCTTTGGGAGACACAACTCTGCTGGCTTTGGACCAAAATAGAGACTTGAAAATACTTTTATACTTTCAAGGGCATGTGACACATTGTTGTATAATGCTTTTCAATAGGAGCTATAAATTGAACCCCTCCTTTATCTAGAGTCATCTCTCTCTCATTTCAAAATACAAATTCCTCTCTAAAGGTTTGTTCTGCTGCACATTGCTGCTTGACGTGCCTTGCCAGGCTTCTGCCCTGCCTTGCGCCATGACCCCCATTGCTGGGCAGACAGACAAAACCGGGGACTAGCATCTGGGATAGACTGGGGGGTGGCCTCCACTGTAGAGGGCGTAGCCTCCGCAGAAATGGGCGTGGCCTTCTCTGTGGCCGCAGTTATATTCCCACTCTCCAGCAATCTGGACTTACATCCCAATCTTCATCACCTAATTTTGTGCAAAATGTCCCAGCTACCTCAAACAAAAAAGGAAAAAAGTCCACTGGCCTACCCCAATTTCACCAAAAGACCAGTGCACACAAGAAGCTGGACCGGGCAAACATAAAAAAACACATTCTCCAAAGCTTCACCACATACTTACCATAAGTCACAGAGAGATGCCTGAGAGGAAGGAGAGAAGGAGAGAAAGTTGACCACCATGGACCAAGCACATCCAGAATCATTTTCCATGAAAAAGGGGAGAGGTGCTAATGAACTGAATGGTTCCATCTCCATACAAGCACTACAACATGATAAAACAGTGCAAATCTCCACTACAAGGAGAGGACAAAGAAAAGAGTCTAGAAACCTCAACAGGGGTTACCTTAAATATGATATCTCCGAAAAAGAATTCCAAGATGAAATGCTGAGGATATTTAAGGAACTCAAAGAAACAATGGAGCAGACATCCAGTAAATTAAGGGAGGATACTGAAGAAACAGTGGAATGGAAAGCTAAAAAAAAAAAAAAACAGGAAGAAATGAGAGCAGAAATGAAAAAGCTGCAATCAGAGTGTCACTAGTAAAAGTTTCCTAGCTGAAAGTAAAAACTCAGTGGGTGCCCTCAACAGTAGAATGGATACAGCTGAAGACAGAATCAGTGAACTGGAAGATGAACTGCAGAAATGGTACAGGCAAGAACAAGCAATGGGAAAAGACCTTAAAATAGTTCTAAGGCTATTCAGATATCTAGGGGATGATACCAAGAGTAATAACATTAGAATCATTGGAGTACCAGAAAGACAAGAAGCAACCCCAATAAAAAAGTGACAGTTAAAGAAATCAGTGCTGAAAAGTTTCCAGAATTAGAGAATGCAGATATCCAGATCAAGGGAGCCAGAAGGGTGCCAGCTAAACGAGACCCTAATAGAAACACTGCAAGGCATATTATAGTCAGAATAATAGATGCCACAGATAGAGACAAAATACTGCAAGCAGCAAGGACAAAGAAGGAAATCACATACAAAGGAGTACGCTGAGATTTACGGCAGACCTTTCAGAAGAAACCCTCCAAGCCCAAAAACCATGGTGGGACATAGTGAAAAAACTCAATGAAATGAACACCTCAACAAGAATACTTTATCCAGCTAAACTCTCACTCAAACTTGAAGGAACGATTCACTACTTTGTAGAAAAACAACAGATTAGGAGCTTCATAGACTCAAAACCAAACTTAAAAGAAGGACTAAAGGGGCTACTGTAAGACAAAAAAAACACCTACAAACACAATAAATCCCTGCAGAAAGATGGCACAAAACCCAATAACAATAATCTCTCTCAATGTCAATGGTCTAAATGCACCAATTAAGAGACACAGAGTGGCAAAATGGATTCAGAAACTGAAACAAATATTCTTCTGCCTACAAGAAACACATCTGAACAGTCAGAGCAAACACAGACTCAAAGTCAAGGGATGAAAAACAATCCAGCAAGAAAATAACTCCTCAAAAAAGCTGGAGTGGCAATATAAGCATCCAAACATAGATTTTAAATTGAAAAAGATTAGAAGGAACTGTGCAGGCCATTTTCTATTTATCAATGGATGTGCACAACAGGAAGAAATCACCCTCCTAAACGTTTATGCACCAAACGAGTTTTAAATACTTACTTAAGTTTTAAATACTTAAAACAACTGCTAACAGATTTCAAGGAGGACATTGGTAACAATACATTAGTAGTCGGAGACTTCAACACTGCCGTATCACCCCTCGATAGTTGAACAAGAATAAAATTCACCAAAGAAACACTGACTTTGAAGGAAGGAATAGAATAGAGAGGACTAGTAGAACTCTAAAGGTATTTACACACCCAAAAAGAAAAAATACATATTTTTCTCATATACATATGGAGCATTTTCCAAATTACACCATGTGCTGGGTCATAAAACTTACCTCAATAGAATCAGGAAGATTGAAATTGTTAGGCATTAGAATGAATCAATGCTCATGGCTAAGTTCGTGTTGACAAGGACACCAATACCACCAACGCCTCTTTTCTCACATATTCTAGGAACAGTTCTTCTCCACTGTTGAAAACAGCATGATGTGATTGATTACTTCTTGTCTCGGTCAGACCAATGATGTCGTACTTGATCTTTCCTCGATGGATTTGTCTGATGCCAGCGTATGTGCATTGAAAGTACAGACAGTCATTTTTGTCTTTCTTCATTTTGGCAGCCTTGTTCGGCTTGAGATTTTTTCAGCGTCTCCTTCCACATCTTTCTCAACGCTGCCGTATTGGTGGCTCCTTCAAGCCAGGGGAATGAGACCAATTGTATTTACTGGATTTGGCATATCAAATACACCACGGATAGCTTTCCAGGCTCTGCTGTGTTGGTGGGATACTCTTGGTAGCCTGAAAACACAAATAAACTTTACAGGTGTTCCTATTCAGGCATATGTGCTGGTATGATACTCTCAGTAGCCTGCTGGGTTCTCTGAGAGCAAGAAATAGAGAATAAGAAGTCGTCTGGCTGCATTTGCAGTCACGTGCTTCCAGGAGCTTGGTGTTATAATCTCTGGATCTTGGCCGTTGATGGGGTTACATGGCAGTTGGTGGGTGTAACTGTCTAGCTACTGGAAGGTGGGGGAGCTGGGTGGAGAGGCCCAGTACTGAACTGAGCAGGCTTGGAGATCTCAGTCCCAGGTCCTGCACTCCTGGGTTCCTCTGCTGGTTCCTTCATGCATGAGGCTCATCCAAGCATGTGGGGAGTGGTCTCAGCATGGCTTTGGCAGGATCCTGCAGGTCTTCAGCTGTTGGGGCTCTGCTCTGGTCATAGAGGGAAACTCAACCTCCCTTCCTCCAAGGGGCCCTGTTACGGACAGCCAGTCATGGGGGCAGAAGACTCTGCTTTGTTCTCTCCCGGAGCTTGGTGTTATCTGGATCCTTACACATGACCCCCAAAATATGAACATTTATTCTTTGACAAGGAAGCAAGAAATATGAAGTGGAGAAAGGAAAGCCTCTTTAACAAATGTTGCTGGCATAACTGGACAACCACCTGCAAAAATATGGGCTTAGACTTTGACCTACCACCATGCACAAAAGTCAGATCTGAATGGATTAAAGACCTCAACATCACAACAGAATCCATAAGGTACATTGAAGACAAGGTTTGCAAAACACTCTACAATATCGAATCTAACAGTATCTTCAAAGATGACACAGCACTGGCCAAGCAAGTGAAAACAGAGATAAACAAATGGGACTATCATAAACTAAAAAGCTTCTGCACCTCAAAAGATACAGTGACTAAAATATAAAGACAATCTACAGAATGGGAAAGGATATTCACCTAAAACCTATCTGACATGGGGTTGATATCAGGGATATACAAAGTAGTGGTTGAACTCCACAAGAAGAAATCATTCAACCCCATTAAAAATGGGGTGATAAAATGAACAGAAAGCTTCTCAAATAAAAAGTTTGAATGGCAAAAAGGCACAGAAGAAAATGCTCTTCTTCACTAATCATCATGGAGATGCAGTTCAAAACAATTATGAGATATCATCTCACACCAGAGACTGGCACACATCCAAAAGAATAAAAGCAACTGCTGTTGGCAAGGATGTGGGGAGAAAGGGACTCTCCTTCACTGTCGGTGGGAATGCTGACTGGTTCAGCCCTTTTGGAAAACAGTATGGATGATTCTCAAAAAATTAGAAATTGAGCTTCCATTTGACCTAGCAATACCACTCCTGGGAATATATCCCATAGTGGCAAAAAAGTACAGTTGAAATGACATCTGCACTTGTATGTTCATTGCTGCACTGTTCACAATAGCCAAAATCTGGAAAAAACCCCAAGTGCCCGAGAAAAGATGACTGGTTAAAGAAATTCTACACAATGGAATACTATGCAACTGTTAGAAAATATGAAGTCATGAAATTTGCATACAAGTGACACTACATGGAAAGTATCTTGCTACATGAAATGAGTCAGAAAGAGAGGGACAGACATAGAAAAACTGCACTTATCTGGGGAATATTAAGTAACAGAATGAGGAACAATCACCTAAGAATAGTTGAGGTCTGTTCCGTGGCTTGGAAGCCGGCAGCACATGCTTGGGGGAAAGGCAGCTCAGATAGAGAGTGAAACACCAAGTAAAGGGTGTTTGTAGGATTTGCTTAGGATGGGAGATGGGTGTTGAAAGTAAACTATAGACCGAATATGATGGCCACTCAATACTTCTATTGTAAACCACTGGACCCTAAAGGGAAGAGAGAGCAAAAGGGAATGCTCTGCCACAGAGGCGGGGTGGGGCAGGGGGGTGGGGAGGGGGGAGTTACTGGGATTGTTGGTGGTGGAGAATGGGCACTGGTGGAGGATCCCAAGCAAGAAAGTTTGTATGTCTACAACCGTACCTCATGATGTTTCACTAATAAAAATTAAATTAAAAAATAATAAAAATAAAATAATCATAAGACATCATCAGGGCTGGAGCTATAGTATAGTTGGTAGAGCGAGTGTTCGCCTAGCACGTGTTTGATCCCCACCATTCCATATGGTCCCCTGAGCACTGCCAAGAGAGTAGAGCCAAGGTTCATCTCCAGGTGTGATTCAAAAAGCAAAAATAAATAAATAACATTAAATAAGATATCAAAAAATATACAAATTCCAAATAATGCTTCTCTCCCATTTTCTATACATGTGGTACATAGTTGTACATGCATGGCTAATGTGTATTGCTCCTATATACATATTCATATTTTCCACTCAGATACGCAAAATATTTTCTGACAAATGACTACAGTCTTATTAGAAAGATTGTTCAAAGACAATGAGTGCTTGCTTGTAGTTTAATCCCCAGCATCGCATTGCTGCCCAAGCACACCAGGTCTGGGTGTGGTAGAGGAGAGTATGTCTCAATGAGCAGCTCCACCTTTGTAGCCTGAAAACTCCTGAATGTCCACGACAAATATCACTAGGAATCGTCCCAAGATACTGAGCAATATCAGGTTGGATCCCGATTTTCTTTTTAACAATTCAATCCCCTTACTCTTTAAAAATTCAATCCCCTTACTCTTGCCAGGATAAAATCACAATTCTACTTTCTCTTTTTGATACTAGTTTTGCAGTCTGTGTTGGTTAGACGTGTTTTCCAGATTAAGCTAATTAAACCCCTATTTTATATTCAATTCTTTCTTTGTTTTTTTTTTTGAGGGGAAGGCATTTCTGACAGCAATAGGATAAGTAACTGCAGTTAATAGACAATCCAGTTATTCTGGACATCAATCAATATACTGGGATTTTCTGAGTCCCTATTAGCCTAAGTTGTTTCACTATGACTCATAGGATTCTGGGTGAGGTACACTCCCCACTTCATAATAACATAATTTACCTATTCAATAAGCTTTTATTCCACAAGGAATATATTTAGCTTTTAAATTAAATTTTTTCATTTTCATTTCATTCATCTGTCAATGGATTATTTCCCTCATGTAGCCGTGAAAACACACACCAACATTTAAGAACTCATTTTCAAATGGAAAAGATTCAATTTTTTTAAATTAAAAAATTGTGTTGCCATATGCTGCAGTTGCAGTTGCTTTTTTCTCAATTATTTTCATTAAACTATGACACCAATCTATAAGTTTTCCTAAACTCCTTTGGATAATTTAAATCTATGTAAATGCCAAGTAATCCTGAATTTCAATTCTCTCGTGATAGATGATCACTGGCAACACAAAGAGGCTAGAATAAAAATAGTTATTTCATTTGGTTTAAGTAAATTATGAAGTTATGGTTGTTAAGTGCAAATGAATTGGTATTCTTAATTGTTTTCAGGCAAAAATCATTTTGTATTTAACAGAAATAAATCTATGAAAGATATTTGGAAGACAAACAGTAAAAGAACACTTACATTTATTTGGGTATTAGCAGTATGCCTCTGGCTAGAATTTGGTGCTCTCGAGTATTAGCAGTTTTATCAGACTATAAAAAAATAAAATAATTTTAGTAGAAAATAATATGATTTCAAGTATAGCTCTGTCATTATTATTTACTCTACTTCAAAACACTGTCAATTATTAATTATACTTTGGATTGCCAGTACTAAATGTAATCAATTCAATTGGCAAGAAGTTTTTCTTTGGGAAACTGGGATGTATTATACTAAAAAATAGTTAAATAATTCCTAGGGGAGGGAAATACCTCAAAGTCCCAGTTCACATGCTTAATAATTCGGAGGCCCAGGTTTGGTTCTTGACAACACATTGTATCTCTGTGGGTCCTCAGGATATTCCAACAGGATATAATTAAGAATTATGTAAATGGTAGGGGCAACATGACAGGTGACATTCAACTCAGCTAATATTGACATTAAATAGGCCTTTACATTAATATACGTTATATTATATATATTAGTTATATTTTATGTGTATAAACATACTGTATACTATTATAAGCAGAACTAATTAAAATTTGGGTTTTTTATCCATTTACTTTATGGATATTCCTGTTCTATTTATTTTTCTATTCTGTAAAAACTATTAAGTGTTAAATATTATTATTTTAGTATTATTTCTATCTACAACACTTTCAATCCAATCAAGATTATTCTTATTGCCATTTTTGTAAGGATGCACAAGGAATAATCTGTAAAATTGATGAAAGTGTGGGTTTTGCACTTGAGATGCCTTGGGGTGTTGGAGTTGACTAAGGATCGGCTAAGGAAATCTTTATTGGGCAAAGGTTTTTATCAGCTCGGGAGTGTTTATGATTCTATACAAACTTTTTTTTAAATGTAGGAGTACTGCTATTTATTCATCCATTGATTAAGCTGATTGAGTTGGACATTTATTTTATTTTTTAATTTTTTTATTGAATCACCATGAGATACAGTTGCAAAGCTTTCCTGTTTGAGTTTCATTCATACAATGATCAAACACCCAACTCTCCACCAGTGCACATCTTCCACCACCAATGTCCCTAGTATCCCACAAATCCCATCCCTTCCCCTGCCTCTGTAGCAGACAATATCCCCTATACTATCTTTTTTATTGCTTGTTATGAATAGTGATAGCACAGTGGTAGGGCATTTGCCTTGTGAGCAGGTAGCCCGGCCGAACCAGGTTTGATTCCTCCACCCTATTTAGAGAGCCTGGCAAGCTACCAAGAGTATCTCGCCCACACGTCAAAGCCTGGCAAGCTCCCCGTGACATATTCGACATGCCAAACACAGTAACAACAAGTCTCATGATGGAGATGTTACTGGGCCCGCTCGAGCAAAATCGATAAACAGTGGGAGGACAGTGACAGTGACAGAGTTATAATTAGAATATGATGTTGCACAGCCACAAGAGTGGCTGTGTGCTCCTGGAATTCTAAGATTTTAGACAATTAGGGTCTGGAGAAATCTCTGCAGTAAGCTGCTAGGTTCGAAGATTCTTTTGTGAGTCTCTGAATCCTAGCCCTAAAGGAGCTTAAGTAGCAGCCAGAGGCAGTTTGTGCAGCATGACCTCCAGGAACCCATGGGGACAGAGGTATCACTTGAGGCCTGGAGTTTGCTGTCACTGAACCTGCATAACTGCACTTCTCATTGGCAGTGCAGTTATGCAGTTGGCAATCAGAGGTTTTTAGCAGCTGGTGAAGGAACAATGCCTGCCCCCATATGAGGCTCTTGTGGAGTCCACCTGGATTAAAGTCTGGAGGCATCTCTGCAGGAGCTGCTTGTTTGGAGATCCTTTTGTCTTTGGATCATGGTCTTTTCCAGAGAAATAAACTATTGGCATATGCCCTGCAGGGCAGCCTGCATGCCCATAGGGTGCAACTCCACAGGCCCTGATCTCTTTCGAGATTTATGGGTCTCTGAAATCAGGCCAATGAATGAGCATGTATAGCTGAGCCTGAGGTGATTTGTGGGTGTGGCTCCCACATACCTAACTTTTGACCATTTAATTTCTTGGTAAACTTGGCCCCAAGTTGTTGGGGTCTAGCCAAAAGCACAGTGGCAATTTGAGAGTGTCAGGAAGCCTAAAGGCACCATCAGGCTGCAATGCACTCGCCCTGAAGGTACAGGTTGACCTTTTGGTGGCACCATAACCACTCAGAAACTTTTTTATTGGTTGTCTAAGTCTTTGAAAAATGTATAATTGAGCATCATTCTCAAATTTTGATTTTGAATAGAATTACATACTTTGATCTATTTCTTTTCAAGGATGTGTGTTGGCTTTGAAATAGCAACTTTGCAGCTATGAGTTTGTTGTTTCTAGGAACCACTGAGAGTCACCTGTGTATATTGTCATGCCATCTGTAAGTAGTAGTATTTTGGCTTCTTTTCCAATTTGGAATAATAATAATAGACTCACTGACCAATGAGTTAGAATTAAGAACCTAAATGTAAGTACACATATCTACGGTTGACTAACTTTCTTAAAGGACTCTGTTACGTAAAGTGGAATAAAGTTAACCTCCACAACAAATGATGTTGGGAAAATTGAACAATCACATGTAAAAAAAAAGCCTAACTATATTTTACACTTTAAACAAAAGTCAATTTAAAGTATATGGGAATTCTCAAAATCAGAGTAAAATCTATAAATTTCATTGAGGAAAGTGTACATTATGTATAATTATATATATAAAAGCTGGTACAATATATATAGTTAGTACATATAAAATTACATATAATGCTTTCCTCAATGTACTTTATAGATTCTATTCTGATATATATGTATATGTATATATATGTATATGTATATATAATGAATACTCTGAAGCTGCATAGAATAGTAAAATCATGCAATTTACTGATAATTGGATGAACTAGGGAATATGTTAGGTAAAGCAATCCAGAAGAAGAAAGACAAATATCTGATGATCTCACTTATCTGCATATAGAATGAAAGGAAAAAGGAATAAAAGTTACCAAAGGGAGGATACCTAATTTATTCTTGTATATAGATTATAGAACTGAGGAGAATAGGAAAGGTGAGGAATTGAGAGGGGAAAAAACTGAGGAAACCAAGGTATTTGATATTTTTAAATTTACTCAGGAATGCTGTTTTCACCACCAGGTCTAGATTCACCCATGCCTGTGAAGTGGATAAAGATAGGAGAGCTTTTTAGCCACCTTGGCTTGGCTCAGCCCATTTATGTCCCTGGTCTGAACCTGTACATAATGAGCCACAAACATACAAAAATATCCTAACTCGGCACCTAAAACTAGGTACAGATGAAACAACTCCAAATTGCAAGGGCCACAATGTTACCAGCAATGCAGAAACCCACCATGCTGAGTTAGTCAATAGGCTAGGTTCCCATCACACAATCAGCAATAATAAGCTACATAACATCTCTGATAAGGAGTTTACATAGGAAATATTATGGATGCATAAGGATCTCAATGAAACATTAGAATGCACCATCAATAATACAGGAGAGAACATGATAGCAGAAATGAGGAAACTACTAACAAAAATGTAATTAAAAATGACAGATCTGAAAAACTTGGTAGGTGAAATGAAAAACTCACTGCAAAGTCTCACAGCAGAGTAACAGCTACCGAGGACAGAATCAATGCTTTCCAATATAAGATGCAGACAGTCTCCAGACAACAGCAGAGAATAGAAAAAAGTCCTAAAGTAAACCAACAAATGACAAGAGAAGTTTGGGATGAGTTCAAGAGCAATAGCATCTGGTCCCGGAGGGCCACACTGATGAAGTAACAGTCAAAGCCATCATTGCTGAGAGATTCCTTGAGCTGAAGAGTACATGCTCCCAGATCCAGGAATTACTAGCTAAAAGAAATCCAAAAAAAATACAAAATACATCTTAAGCAGAGTGAACAAAAACCAAAGAGAGAGAGAGAATGCTCAAAGCAGCAAGATCAAAGAAGAATATTATGCAAAAGAGCATCCTTAAGATTTATAGCAGACAAATCAGATGAAACACTCTGTGACCAAAGATAATGGTTGGATATTATGAAAAAACTCAATGACATGAACCCTCCACAAGAATATTTTACCAAGCAGGACTCTCATTCATATTTGAAAGAACAACATGACTTCACAGATAAACAAGTCAGGAACCTCATACAACCAAAACAATTTTTAAAAGAGCTAAACTGGCTGCTTTGAGACAAGGCCCACAAACACAACAAACACCTGGAGAAAGATAGCATGAAACACCATAACAGTAATGTTTCTAAATGTCAATGGGTTAAATGTACCAAATAAGAGACATAGAGTGGCAGGAAGAATTAAAAAATTGTAGCCAACACTCTGCTGCCTGCAAGAAATGTATGTGAACAGTTAAAGCAAACGTACACTAACAGTAAATGGTTAGAAGAAAATTGTTCAAGCAGACAAGCCCCTCAAAAAGGTTAATGATGGCCCTACTAATATCAGATGACACAGATCTCAGGCTGAAAAAGGGTATAAGAGATAGTGAAGGTCTTTGCTTAATGATCAAGCCCATGAATAGAAGAGGGACCAGAAAAATACTTAAAATAACTACTAATAGACTTGAAGTAAAACATTGATAGCAACACAATGGTAGTTGGATATTGCAGTAGCACTTAGTCACCTACAAATAGATCAGCTAGACTACAGTTCACCATGAAATACTTTATTTGAGGGAAGAAATGGAAGAGAGAGGGAGTTTGATATATATATATATATATGTATATATACATGTATATATATGACTTTCATACTCAAAAGGACAAATACATATTCTTCTCCAATGCACAAAGGAATTCTCCAAGGTATATCACATGATGGGCCATGAAACATACCTTTTCAAACCATAATTCATTGAAAATAGAAGGTAACCAGACACAGAAATGGAGAATCAAATCAGATACCTTGAAATTAAAAATCTCACTGCTGAAAAACCAGTGACTTAGAGACAAACTTAAGGAGGAAATTGAAAGATTCATGGAAACAAATAAAAATCAGGACACTACCTACTGAATGTGTGGAAATCAGCAAAAGCATGCTAAGAGGAAATTTTATTGCTATTCAAGAAGCATTCATCAGGAAAGAGAAAGCTATCATAAGTAGCTTGAATGCACAACTTATGAAACTGAAAAGTGACCAACACAGGTAGCCCAAGGCAAACAGGAGAGTGAAAATATTAAAATATAGAAAGGACATTAATTAACTGGAATCCCCCCAAAATCCTAAAGATCATTGACAACGAAAGCTGTTTTTTGTAAAAAATAAACAAGATCGATAAACCACTAACAAGATTCACAAAGAGATGAAAGAGGGGACATCACAACATACACCACAGTGATTTAGTGAATTCTCAAAGATTAAAAAAAACTTTAAGAATCTTTATACCACAAAACAAGAGAAACTCAAAGATATGGATGTATTCCTGGAATATAACCTCCTTTTTAGCTTTCAAGAGAAGATGTAAAAAAATAAAAAGATAAACTTCTGACTTTTACCTCCCAAGGCTGAACCAAGATGATTTGGAATAACTTATACTGAACAAGCACTACCGAGTGAATTAAAATGGCAATAAAAATTATTTCCAGAACCAGATGGATTCACTAATGAATTCCTCTTAACCTTTAAAGAAGGCTTTCTGCCAATCCTGTACAGGAATTTTCAAGAAACTGAAGAAACAAAACACTCTCAAACTGTTTTTAAGAAGCAAGCATCACGCTGATAACAAAAACAGATATAAACACAACAAAAAATTAAAAAACAACAACAAAGAAATTACAGGTCAATATCCTTGGTGAACATATTCACAAAATCATAAGCAAAATATTAACAAATAAAATCCAACAATTTATCAAAAACACTGTACACCTTGATCAGTTTGGTGACTCATTCCAGGAATGTAATGATGGTTTATGTAAGTCAATAAACATAGTACACAGTGATTGTACACCATATCAATAACAGAATAAATAAAAAGCATAAGATTATATCAATAGATGCAGTGAAAAGCAGTTGACAAGATCCAGCACCCACTCATGATAAAAACTATCAACAAAAAGGGAATATAAGGAAATTAGATCAATATAGTGAAAGCCATTTATCACAAGTACACAGCAATCAAAATGCTGAAAGGGGAAAAGCAAAAATATTTTCTATAAGATCAGACATAAAACAAGGTTGCCCACTCTTGCCACTTCTATACAATTTATTACTGAAAACATTTGCCAGAACAATTAAACATGGAAAAGATATCAAGGGCATTCAGATAGTAAATGAAGAAATCAAGCTCTCATATTAGAAGATGACATGAAACTATATTTCTTGATCACTTGACTTCCCGTTAATTATAGATTTGCTCGAGTGGGCGCCAGTAATGTCTCCATTTGTCCCAGTCACGTGCTAGTGTAGCCCAATGGGTCTGCTCATTCTAGGAATATGAAGAGCCTCAAACTTATCGTTCAGGGACTTGATGAAGAAGTCTGACGATCTGGTAGGTGGGCGGCCACCCGTGGTCTTTTGACATCCCAAGGAATCCAGTCGGTAACGGCTCTGGGCCTGCAGTCATCTCCAAATTTCATTACATGTCCAGCCCATCTGATTCTTGATGCCTTGGCAAATGAGACAACATCCCTGATTCTTGACAGTCGATGGAGGTCGGAATTCTGGATTCTTACTCTTATTTTTTTTTCCAAAGAACAGCTTTCAGAGGCATTGGTGTCTTTGTCAACACGAAGTTGGCCATGATCATTGATTCATTCGAATTCCTAACACCTGAATCAGATGATTACACTTGAATAGATGTGGCTCACTGTCGGCAGTTTCTATCTTCGTTGTCTACGCACCAACATCCAATTATGATGATGGAGAAATTGAGAAGTTCTACATGGAGCTGGATAAGTTCTATAAAGAAGACCACACTTTCTAGAAGATCATTGTTGGTGATTTTAATGCCAAGATAGGACCAAAAAGATCAGCTGAAGAACTCCATATCGGGACCCATGGCCTAGGATGGAATGAACAGGTGAGAGGGACTGTATTGAATTGCACAACAGTTTGGGTAGTATTGCACATTGATTATATTAATTTTCCCAATCTGTGATATAAGGGTATGTGTTTAGATTTTTTAAACATTTTTATTTTATAAAGTATTTCTCAATATTTGATTATGTTTAATATTCAATCACAAACCCCATCACCATTACACATTACCTCCACCATATTTTGGATGTTTCTATTCTGAACCACAATCCCTGCTCCAAGCAGAAATGAAATAATATAATATTTCCCTCTAAGGTTGCTTGCGTCCTACTTTGAGTCCATCAAATGTGGTGCAGTACTCTTGGAGTGTGGGTAGGGTGTGTCCTATGAAGAATCATACTGGAGACTGTGCTGTCCAGGAAGAGGTTGACTTATGTGTGAGGCTCGGCCAGATTGTGTGTAGAGAAGCCTTGAGCATGGCAGCGGTTGAGCTCTGGAGGATTTCAGCTGTTGGGGCTGGGTCCCTTGTGCCAGGGAGGGGTATCACACTCTCCACTCTGGGTCATCCCAAGTGAAACAGCATGGTGCAGGGTCTGGCAGCATGGTTATGCTCATGTTATGCTCACTTCCAGGAAGAGAAGGACATGCGATCTGTATGGCAACCAGTGATGAGATTATCTGGAAACATTCATGGGTTAGCTTATGGACATGGCTGCTGAGTTGCTGGAGACACCATGTCATTTTTTTGAAGAAATAATTCAATCACTTCTGAAATTCATATGGAATTTCACCCCAAATAGCTAAAGCAGTCCTTGGGGAAAAGAAGATTGACGCCATCACTTTCCCCAACCTCAAGCTATATTAGCATTTAAATCAGCATGATATTGAAAAGAAATCAGGCCCTCAGTGCATTGGAATAGACTTGAATATCATGAGGTAGATCTTCAGGGATATGATAGGTTCATCTTCAATACAGGATCAATAAATACAAGGTGTATCAGAAAGTGTCCTCAACAATGGTGTTTATAAACTAGTCAGCTAAATGAAAAAAGTAAACTCAGGCCTCATTCTAATACCATGACTAAAAATAAAATCAAAGGAGATAAGAGTCCTTGATATCATATCTGAAGCCATCAGATACATATAGGAAAGCATAGGAAGAACTCTATATGAAATTGAAGTTTAGTTATCTTTAAGGTTGAAACATCACTGACCAAACAAATAGAAACAAAGATAAACAAATAGGACTGCATAAGAAACTTATTCATTCAACTTATTCATGATATTTTCCAGTTCCAACAATGTTGCTGCAAATTGCATGATTTCATCATTCTTTGCAGCTGCATAGTAACCAGGCAACCACTGAAACTTCATAATGTGCCTGACAATTTGACAGATGGGAATGGAGTCAGGAGGTGATCTGGGAACACTGATGGAGGGAAGTTGACAATGATGGAGGTATTGGCATAGAGTTATTGTATGCCTAAAATTATAACTATCAGTAATTTTTAAATCTTGAATCTTTAATAATTTTAAAGGAACATATTCAGTTAAAAGGAAATGGTTACTAGAATACAAAGACAGCACATGGAATGGGAAAAAAATTTTACTAGAATACAAAGACAGCCCATGGAATGGGAAAAAAATTTACTCAACACTCATATGATAAGGATTAATATGCAAGGGTTAATAGGGCATTTTACAAGGAAATAACATGTTTTCCTAGGGAAAAAATGAGAAGAAATGAACCCAAACTTCCTCAAAGAAGAAATACAAAAGGCCAAGACACATGAAAAAGTGCTCTACATCATTAATTATCAAAGAGATATCACAATCACAATCACAACCATCCTGTTGTTCATCAATTGCCTCGAGCAGGCCCCAGTAACATCTCTTTCGTCCGAGTCCTGAGATTTTTTTTAGAAAAAGTGCCATATTCAAGGCTCTTTCAGAGTTAGGAGAATGAGACCTTTCATTGTTACTGGTATTTGGCATATTGGGTATGCCACGGGGAGTTTGCCAGACTCTGCCGTGTGGGCAGGTTACATTCGGTAGCCTGCCAGTTTGTCCAAAGTAGAAATGAGATGATAAGAAGTCGTGCGGCCACTTCTGGGAGCTGAGTGTGATAATCTCTGGATCCTGGCCATTGTTGGGGTTACACAGCAGTTGGTGGGTGTAACTGTCTAGCTACTGGCAGGTCCAGTCCCAAACCGTGCAGGCTTGGAGATCTCAGCCCCGGGTCCCACACACCTGGGTTCCCCTGCCAGTTCTTTTATGCATGAGGCTCATCCAAGTGTGTGGAGAGTGGTCCCAGCATGGCGTTGGCTGGGGCCCGAAGGTCTTCAGCTGTTGGGCCCTGGTGAGGACAGTCAGACACAGGGTAGGAGACTCTGCCTTGTTCTCGCCCGGGAGCTTGGTGTTATATATCAAAGACATATAAATCAAAATAATAATGAGATATCATCTCATGCCACAGAGATTGGCAGAATCAAAAAGACCAATCACTACTGGCATGGAGGAGAAGAGAAAGGAACTCTAATTCGTTGCTAGTAGGAATTCATATTTGTCCAGATTTTCTGGAAAACAATATGTACATTCCAACCCAGCAGTAACACTATATTGAATATATCCTAGTGGCCCCAAAATATGATGGAGAGAAGCCATCTTCACGCTTACGTACAGTGCGCCATTATTCACAATAGCCAGAAATTGAAAGCAGCCTAAGTGCTTGAGAACAGATGAGTGGATAAAGAAACTATGGTACATCCACACAATGGAATACTACACAGCGGTTAAGAAACCTATAATCATGAAATTTGCTTACACATGGATGGACATGGAGATTATCATGCTGATTTAAATCAATTAGAGGGAGGGGGGAAACATAGAATGATTGCACTTATTTGTAAGACATAAATAAACAACATAGTATGTTTAAAACTACCCAGAGACAGAGAAACAATAGCAGAAATAATAGCCAGATGAACAATAGCAAGAAACTTGCCCCAAAGGGAAAGGGAAGTGAAGATAGGATAGAGACGGGGCCACTATGACAATGATAGTTGTAAATGTTCACTCTAGCAAAAACACTGAGTACTGAATGGAAGTTAAGTAACATGTATGATTGTATTTCAGTAACAGTAATGCTATCTACAGTGCCTAAAAGGAAAACATGAGAGAGAGATGATGATGATGATGATGATGATGAGAGAGAGTGTTGGCCATAAAGGCAGGATGCAATGACAGGGTGGGTAATTGGGCAAATGGAATCTTGGGACAGTGGTAGTGGGAAGTGTACACTGCTGAAGGTGTCGGTTTTGGAACATTGTATAACTAAAACTCAACCTTGAACAACTTTGTAACTGTTTATGTGAAGGTGATTCAGATAAAAAGGAAATGGAGGGTGAAATTAGAAAAGGCAGACAGGAGGCAATGTGAGAAGACAGAAGCCACGGGAACATTGGTGTTAAAAGAAGCATGGTATTTCTATTTATATCTTAACTACGAACAACAAAAGTGAAAACATGAGACCCAATTGCAGCAATCACATTTTAAAAATGAGCCTGTCCAGGGAGCAGAGTTGGTGATGGGAGGAGATTTTGGTACATTGGTAGATGGAAGTTGGTATTAGTGATTTGGTGTTGGAACACCGTATGACTACACTTCAACTTGCAAATGATTGAGCTTTCGTTTTAAAAATATAGATAAGGAAGTTTTGATATGGAGTTAAGAAAACATAACTATGAAATAAGAAGCTGTCTTATATACTAGAAATTAGTCTCAGTATTAATATTTTTTGAGACACTAAGAATGTATGAATATAAATAATCATGGAGATGCAGAACAAAACCACAATGACCAACAGGTACAGCCCGCCCCCAAGGGCCTGGGTTCCTCTCTGGGCACGCGCAGCTAGAAACAGCCCCGAGACAGCCGGTTTTCAACCCCTGATCCGCGTGGGACGGGCACAGAGGCCCAGCTCTGGGCAACAAAGCTGAACGGCTCCAATTCCAAACAGGAGACATTCCCAACTCCTCGCCCAGTGCCAGGGACTCTTTCCGGAGCCGCGGCCGCTAACGCGGCCGCGAAATATTTTCCCACTACATATGCCATAGGAACCATAAGCTAACTTCTTAGATGGAAACTTCTCTATTTTAGCTCAGCCACTAGAAATACAGTTACTAATAACTCATAAGCCTATCTTAACTCACACTGCATATCAAGCAGAATAGTAACACTGAACGTGAAGGACTAAACCACACCTCTCACAATGGTAAAGCAACGCAAAAGCCCACCAAACATTCATATTGAAGAGTCTAGCCCAGATGACACCAACAGTACTGTAGTGTTAGACAACCTCTCTGACAAGGAATTCAGAAGGGAGCTACTTAGGATGCTTAGGGAATTAAAAGAAACAATGGAAACCAATGCCAATAGAAGACAAGAGGATCTGAAGGCAGAAATGAGGAAAATGCAATCAGAAATGTCAGACCTGAAAAATCTCGTAGGCGAATTGAAAAGCTCAGTGGAAGGCCTCAGCAGCAGAGTAACAGCGGCTGAGAACAGAATCAGTGAGCTCGAAGATGAAGTTCAGAGACTCTCCCGAAAAGAGCAGAAAATGGAAAAGAGACTCACAATTCGGGAACAGATGGCAAGAGAAGATCGTGATGAAGCCAAGAGGGGTAACATAAGAATTATTGGAGTCCCAGAGGGACAGGAAGAAAACCTCGATGAAGAAGAAACTGTCAAAGACATCATTGCTACAACATTTCCAGAGCTGAAGAAAACTTGTGACCACATTCAGGAGGCCCGAAGGGTACCAGCTAGAAGAAATCCGAATAAAAATACCCCAAGACACATTCTGATCAAAATGACCAAAACCTTAGACAGAGACAAAATTCTGAAAGCAGCAAGATCGAAGAAAGAAATCTCTTACAAAGGAGCATCCTTAAAATTCACAGCTGATTTTTCTGATGAAACCCTCATGGCCCGAAAACAGTGGTGGGACATAGTAAAAAAACTCAATGAAATAAATGCCTCCCCCAAAATACTTTTCCCAGCAAGACTCTCATTCATAATAGAAGGAACAACACACAGTTTCACAGACAAACAACAGCTCAGGAACTTCATAGACTCAAAACCATGGTTACAAGAACAACTAAATGGGCTACTTTAAGGCAAGAAAGGCCCCTCAAATACACCAAATTTTAACAGAACAATGGGACAAAATCCCATAACAATAATCTCTCTCAATGTCAATGGGCTAAACGCACCAATTAAAAGACATAGAGTGGCAGGATGGATTAGAAAATTGAACCCAACATTCTGCTGCCTGCAAGAAACGCATCTCAATAGTCAAAGCAAACACAGACTCAGAGTCAAAGGCTGGAAAACAATCCTACAGGCAAACAGCTCCCATAAAAAAGCTGGGGTAGCCATCCTTATATCAGACCACATTGATTTCAGAGTGAGGAAGGTCATAAGAGACAGTGAAGGCCATTACTTATTGATCAGAGGATCTGTACAACAGAAAGAACTTACAATAATAAATGTATATGCACCTAATGAGAGACCAGCAAAGTACTTAAAACAACTACTCATAGATTTGGAAAAAGACATCAATAGCAACACAATACTAGTGGGAGACTTCAACACTGCTTTGTCACCTCTTGATAGATCAACCAGACTCAAGCTTAGCAAGGACATACTTCATTTGAGGGAAACAATGGAAGAAAGGGATTTAGTAGATATATACAGGACACTTCATCCACAAAAAGCTGAATACACATTCTTCTCAAGCGTACATGGAACATTCTCCAAGATAGACCACATGCTGAGCCACAAAACATGCCTCCATAAAATTAAGAAGGTAGAGATTGTATCAACAATCTTCTCAGACCATAATGCGCTGAAATTAGAAGTAAATCACACACAAAAACAGAAAACTAAATCAAACACCTGGAAATTAAACAGTGCACTATTGAACAACGAGTGGATTAGACAGGAAATCAAAGAGGAAATCAAAAGATTCCTAGAAACGAATGAAAATGAGAACACGAGTTACCAAAACTTATGGGACACAGCAAAGGCTGTGTTAAGAGGAAAGTTTATAGCTCTACAAGCATTCCTCAGGAAGGAGGAGCGAGCACACATAAGTAACCTAACCTCACAGCTTAAGAGCTTGGAGAAGGACCAAAAAAAGGAGCACAACCCGAACAGGAGAAAGGAAATAATAAAACTCAGAGCAGAGATTAACGAGATGGAAACCCAAAAAACAATCCGAAAGATCAATGAAACCAAGAGCTGGTTCTTTGAGAAAATTAACAAGATCGATAAGCCTCTAGCAAAACTCACAAAGAAAGGGAGAGAGAAAACCCTAATAAACCGAATCAGAAATGAAAAGGGGGTCATTACAACAGAAACCACAGAAATTCAGAGGATCCTCAGGGAGTACTTTGAGAAGCTTTATGCCACGGAACATCAAAACCTCGAGGAAATGGATAAATTCCTAGACTCCTACAGACTCCCAAGGCTGAACCAAGAAGACCTGGAATACCTGAACAGACCTATCACCATCAAAGAAATTGAAATGGTAATAAAAAGTCTCCCCAAGCACAAAAGTCCTGGCCCGGATGGATTCACTAGTGAATTCTTCCAAATCTTTAAAGAGGACTTACTCCCAATGCTCTTTAAGCTTTTCCACGAAATTGAAATATCAAAAACACTTCCAAACAGTTTCTACGAAGCAAATATCACACTGATACCAAAAGCAGACAGACATACCACAAAGAAAGAGAATTACAGCCCGATATCCCTGATGAACACAGATGCAAAGATCCTCAACAAACTACTAGCAAATAGAATCCAACTACTCATCAAAAAGATCATACACCATGACTAAGTAGGATTCATCCCAGGGATGCAAGGATGGTTCAACATTCGGAAATCAATCAACATAATCCACCATATCAACAAAAGAAAAGATAAAAAGCATATGATCATATCAATAGATGCAGAGAAAGCATTTGATAAGATCCAGCACCCCTTTATGATGAAAACCCTAGCCAAAATGGGTATAGAGGGGACCTTCCTCAACATAATTAAAGCCATCTACCACAAGCCTACAGCAAGCATCATCCTCAATGGGGAAAAACTGAGAGCCTTCCCTCTAAGATCAGGGACGAGACAGGGATGCCCACTCTCTCCACTGCTGTTCAATATAGTACTGGAAGTACTTGCAATAGCGATTAGGCAGGAAAAAGATATTAAGGGCATTCAGGTAGGAAAGGAAGAAATCAAGCTCTCACTATTCGCAGATGATATGATACTCTACTTAGAGAACCCAATAACTTCCACCAAAAAACTCTTAGAAACAATAGACTCGTATAGTAAAGTTGCAGGTTATAAAATCAATACCCAAAAGTCCATGGCTTTCCTATACGCAAACAGTGAGAGAGAAGAAAGCAACATGAAAAAATCAATCCCGTTCACAATTGTGCCCCAGAAAATCAAGTACCTAGGAATCAGCTTAACTAAGGAAGTAAAGGACCTGTACAAAGAAAACTACAAAACGCTACTTCAGGAAATAAAAGAGGACATGAGGAAATGGAAAGATATCCCCTGCTCATGGGTCGGGAGACTTAACATTGTCAAAATGGCAATACTACCGAAAGCATTGTATAAATTCAATGCAATCCCTATAAGGATACCCATGACATTCTTCAAAGAAATGGAGCAAACACTCTTGAAATTTATATGGAACAATAAGCCCCCACGAATAGCTAAAGCAATTCTTGGGAAAAAGAAAATGGGAGGAATCAACCTCCCGAACTTCAAACTGTACTACAAAGCAGTAATAATTAAAACAGCATGGTACTGGAACAAAGGCAGAACTGCAGACCAATGGAACAGGGTTGAATACACTGACATCTCTCCTCAATCATATGCTCATCTAATCTTTGATAAAGGTGCAAGTAATGTGAAGTGGAGTAAGGAAAGCCTCTTTAATAAATTGTGTTGGCATCACTGGACGGCTACATGCAAAAAAATAGGCTCAGAACTCTGCCTAACACCATGTACAAAAGTAAGATCAAAATGGATTAAAGACCTCAACATCAGACCAGAAACCATAAGGTACATTGAAGATAAAGTTGGCAAAACCCTCCATGACATTGAAGCTAGTGGTATCTTCAAAGATGCCACGCCACTGGCCGAGCAAGTGAAAACAGAGATAGATAAATGGGACTATCTTAAACAAAGAAGCTTCTGCACCTCCAAAGAAACAGTGACCAAAATACAAAGACAGTCTACAGAATGGGAAAGGATATTCACCGAATACACATCTGACAAGGGGTTGATATCCAGGATATACAGAATACTGGTTAAACTCCACAAGAAGAAAACATCCAACCCCATCCAAAAATGGGGCAATGAAATGAACAGAAACTTTCTCAAAGAAGAAATCCGAATGGCAAAAAAGCACATGAGAAAATGCTCTACATCATTAATCATCAGGGAGATGCAGATCAAAACTACAATGAGATACCATCTCACACCTCAGAGACTGGCCCACATTCAAAAGAACAAAAGCAACCGATGCTGGCGTGGATGTGGCGAGAAAGGGACACTCCTTCACTGTTGGTGGGAATGTCCACTGGTTCAGCCCTTCTGGAAAACAGTATGGACGATTCTCAAAAAATTAGAAATTGAGCTCCCATTTGACCCAGCAATACCACTCCTGGGAATATATCCCAGAGAGGCAAAAATGTATAGTCGAAGTGACATCTGCACTTGTTTGTTCATTGCAGCCCTCTTTACAATAGCTAGAAACTGGAAGAAACCTGAATGCCCAAGAACAGATGACTGGTTAAAGAAACTTTGGTACATCTACACAATGGAGTACTATGTAGCTCTTAGAAAAGATGAAGTCATGAAATTTACATACAAGTGTACAATATGGAAAGTATCATGCTAAGCGAAATGAGTCAGAAAGAGAGGGATAGACATAGAAAGATTGCATTCATCTGGGGGATATAAAGTGACAAAGTATGATATTAATACCCAAGAATAGCTGAGATCAGCACCAGGAGGATTACTCCATAACTTAGAGGCCAGCCGGGTATCCTAGAGGAAAAGGCTATTCAGATAGAGAAGGGAGCACCAAATAAAGGATGTTTGGAGGATCCTCCCAGGAGGGGAGATGCATGTCGAAAGTAGACTATGGACTGAACATGTTTGCCACTCAATGCCTCTTTTGCAGACCACAACACCCAAAAGGAGAGAGAGAACACAGGGGATTGCCCTGCCACAGAGACGGGGGGATGGGGGGATGGGGGTGGGAGGGATATTATCCATGGTGGTGGAAAATGGGCACTGGTGGAGGGATGGGTATCTGATCATTGTATAATTGAAACCAAAGCACAAAAAATTGTAAATCTACAACTTTAAAAAAAATAAAATAAAATAAAGGGGGAAAAATAAATAAATAAATAAATAAAACTTTTAAAAGGCAAAAAAAAAAAAAAACCACAATGAGATACCATCTCACACCTCAGAGACTGACCCACATCCAAAAGAAAGAAAGCAACCAATGCTGGCGTGGATGTGGCGAGAAAGGGACACTCCTTCACTGTTGGTCGGAATGCCAACTGGCTCAGCCCTTTTGGAAAACAGTATGGATGATTCTCAAAAAATTAGAAATTGAGCTCTCATTTGACCCAGCAATACCACTCCTGGGTAAATATCCCAGAGAGGAAAAAAAGTATAGTCGAAGTGACATCTGCACTTGTTTGTTCATTGCAGCACTCTTTACAATAGCCAGAATCTGGAAAGAACCTGAGTGCCCAAGAACAGATGACTGGCTCAAGAAACTTTGGTACATCTACACAATGAAGTAGTATGTAGCTGTTAGAAAAGATGAAGTCATGAAATGTACATATAAGTGGTACTACATGGAACATATCATGCTAAGCGAAATGACTCAGAAAGAGAGAGATATATATAAAAAGACTGCATTCATGTGGGTGACATAAATTAACAAAACAGGAGACTAACCCAAGATTAGCCGAGGTAAGTACCAGGAGGATTAGAGGCTAGCCGGGCATTCTAGGGGAAAGGGCAGCTCAGATAGGGAAGGGAGCACCAAATACAGGGTGTTTGGAGGATCCTCCCAGGGTGGGAGATGCATGTTGAAAGTAATCTATGGACCGATCATGATTGCCACTCAATGCCTCTTTTGCAGACCACAACACCCAAAAGGAGAGAGCGAACAAAAGGGAATGCCCTGTCAAAGAGGCAGGGTGGGATGGGGGCATGGAGGTGGGAGGGATACTGGGATCCAAGGTGGTGAAAAATGGGCACTGGTGGAGGGATGGGTATTTGATCATTGTGTAATCGAAACCCAAGCACAAAAGTTTGTAAGTCTACAACTGTACCTCATGGTGTTTCACTAATAAAAATTAATAAAAAAAGAATGTATGAAAAGCAAACAGAAAAAAGTATTATCTGTAAGATTTATGTATACCTACATATGCAAAATATGATATCCAATATGCTCAGTTTATTTTCATGGTTAAAGATGTATTTCTTAATTTTAGTGGGTAAGCAGTCAGATTTTAGGGTAATATAACTCATAGATGGATTCACAGAAGAAATACTGTTTAATTTTCAACTCAATTGCTAGGCATCATATGTGAGTTAATGTTTCATCCATTGTAATAATTAAATGTATACACAAATAAATAATTTAAATCATATATACATTACCACGCTTTATTTTGTTCAACATTTTAATAATCACATATACATATTATATATGTAATTAGTTCTCCTAAGTTTAATCTAGATAAAATCATAATACAGCATGTGCATATTGAATTCTGTGTTAATATGCACAGAGAATGGCATGAGTTAAATTGACATAAATTATTACTGCATTCAACTCATGGAAATGTAACAAAAATCTTGCAATAGTGTATTAGGTAGAACACTTTGCTTGCACACGGGTGACCTGGGTTTAGTCCCCATTAACTCAAGCCGACCAGAAAAGATCCCTGAGTGCAAAGCCAGAAAAAAATCCTGAGCACAGCTGGGAAAGGTTCAGAAAAAAAGAGTTTTATCTATGCCAATAATTCATTCCACAGCTAAATTGGGCATCTTGTCAAATGTTTGTCTTCTAATTTCAAATTGAGAACCTGCTTTTTGTCTTTTCTAAGACAGAATATATAATAAAAATCTATCTTAGCATAACTGCATCAATGATCATTTTCCTTTTGCATTACAATCTCATTAGTTGGGGATATGTCACAAAAGGATGAAAGAGGGAAATGATGCCCCAAGGATATTTGATTTAGATATACAGAGTGAATACAGAGGAGTGGACAAAATTACTTGGAGTTGCAAAGTAGAGAACGACTTCAATTATCCTAGCAAATAAGAAAGAAATATACTTTTCAAAATTTAGTCCTCAGCGCTGTACTAAATTGAATTTGTATAGATAAATTTCACTTTTAAATATATGTAATCATGGTATCACTGTCATCCCGTTGTTCATCGATTTCCTCGAGCAGGCACCAGTAATGTCTTTTGTTGTCATAGCCCTGAGGTTTTAGCAAGTGCCACATTGGAGACTCTTACAGGGTCAGGGGAATGAGACCCATCATTGTTACTGGATTTTGGCATATCGAATATGCTACGGGGAGCCTACCAGACTCTGCTGTGCGGGCAGGATACTCTCGGTAGCCTGCAGGGTTTTTTGAGAGTGAGGACTAGAGGTCGCTTTTGAGAGCTCGGTTTTATAGTGTCTGGATCTTGGCCGTTGATGGGATTACACAGTGGAACTGGGGGCAGTTTATGGGTGTGACTGCCAAGCTACTGGAAGATGGGGGATCTGGGTGGAGGAGACCCAGTCCCAATCCAAGCAGGCTTGGAGATCTCGGCCCAGGGTACCACACATCTGGGTTCCTCTGCCAGTTACTTCATGTGTGAGGCTCATCCGAGCGTGTGGAGAGTGGTCTTAAGCATGGCTGTGCCTGGTTCCGGAGGTCTTCAGCTGCCGGGGCTCTGCTCAGGGTGAGGAGGGAAACTCAACCCTCCCCACTCCAAATATATGCAATAGACACACAAAAATTCAGCAATTATATATATGTGTGCAATATGTATATTGCACATAGATAGATATGTAGATTGCAGAGGGAGAAAGAGAGAGAGAGAGGAGAGAGATTGGTGCTACTTAATTGACTGAAACAGGGAAATTAGCCCTGTCCTAAAAGAAAGAGCTAGACTATGAGAATCATTATTCTCTTGATTATCCATTCTGTTTTCTTCTCTTAAATATAAATCTGAACAATTTCTTTTCATAGTATTGGCAGCAGTACTTGTTGAACAGCAAAACTTTTCTAGACACGAATGGATGTTTTATATTATTTAAAAAATGATTTTGGTTATCATAATTATTATCTGTTTTTGTAAATTTTTAAAGCTATAGTGGAATGTTTGGGGACCTACTCATTGGTCAGTGGCCAGTGAGGACATCACCTGGAGGTGCTGGAGGAATATGTGCTGAGGAATTTTAGAACAATGGATCAATCAGGGAAAGAAAAAACTTCAGCCCTTTAAATTATCTCTCTGGCCCCTATATCTCACATGTAGAAAAATAAATAAATAACAACTTGCAACATGCACAGAGATAGACATTTATAAAAATTTAGTGAGCATTTTTAACTCTAAAGATAAAGAAATGTCTATAATGTGTATAAATAAAGATCAATAAGATTGGGGAGTTGGCTTGGGCCACACCTAGTGGTACGCAGGACTTTCTCCTGGCTGTACACTCAAGGGAGACTCCTGGTGTTATTTAAGTGAACCTATGGGGTTCTGGGTTGTATTCTGCTTAGCAGTGTGCAAGACAAGTACTTTACCCCTGTGCTGTGTCTCCATCCCTCTCCAATTTTTAAGAAAAAATGTGATAGCAAAGAATAATCTTATGCCTTCCATTTCCATAAATTCCAGGTTGACAATCAGGATGCTGACAGTTGTTTGGTGTTTTTCTGTTAAGAAAATAAGTTCTCAGTTTCAAAATATTATTTTCCAAGTGGTTCCCTATTTTTATAATAGTTAGTACCAGTGAATATTATAGTAGTCTAGTAGTCAGAATATCTATTCTTTACTATTTTGAAATAGCAAGACATTTCTTTCAACTTGTTGGAAAGCAATAAGTGTCCTTGGCTAGTTAGGGTCAGTTAAATGTAAAAGTGAAAAATACTTCTTATAGTCTGACTTCAAATATCCAAGGTATCTATTCTTTGCATATTTTCAGGACACCTGTAATATGTAAGATACCTATTCTTTTATTATTGGCGGTGGTAGTATGTATGGCTTACTCATGGCCCTGTGGTCAAAGATCAGTTCAGGTGATGCTTGGAGTTTTATGAGTACTTCCAGGAATCTAAGCTGAAAACCCACATGCAAGCTAACCATTTTAACCCTCATAAATCTTTTTGGCCAGGATTTCTATTGTTTTTTTTGGGGGGGGGGAATGTTGAGCACACCATTCTGAGCTCAGGGCATCTTCTTGGCTCTGTGCTCAGAGATCGTTTCTAGAGGGCTTAGGGGAACATATAGGGTGCCAGGTATCAAACCATTCAGGCCACATGTTAGGCAAAGGTACTACCACTCTGATCCCTAGATATTTATTCTTTAATTCAGAAATGAAGTCATGGGTTTTGTTCATGGGTTAAATTCACTGTGAATTGCCAGGTACCACATTTATCTGTGCCTGAGCTCATATATAGAATCAGTTGAATGGATAAAAATAAACTTTAATTGTATCAAATAATGAATATTTGAGAGTTTCTGATAAGGTATTGTAGCACTGTAGCACTGTCCTCCTGTTGTTCATCAATTTGCTCGAAAAGGCACCAGTAACGTCTCACAGCAAATTGTGAGATTTGTTCCTGTTTTTTTTTGACATATTGATTACGTCATGGATAGCTTGCCAGGCTTTGCCATGCGGGCAGGATACTCTCGGTAGCTTGATGGGCTCTGCGAGAGGAGCAGAAGAATCAAATCTGAGTCGGCTGCATGCAAGGCAAACGCCCTAGCCGCAGTGCTATTGCTCCAGCTCAATAAGGCATTATGAAATGCAAATATTTCTGTGTTTCAGGCACAATTGCTACTCCTTGGAAGATGAAATAAGACAGAGTACCTCACCAATTGGTAGATAAGATCACAGCACTTGCAATTAAAATATTGGAAATAGATAAGTATTTGGTAAAATTAAGAGCATATTCATAATAATTATTATGATAGATTGTTGGCCCCTTCAATGAAATCATATCGTAACCAAAAATTCACACCAATAAAAGCCTTTTATATTAAAGAATTACTAGAATAAGCTAAAGTATCATTATATCTGCTGTATCTGCCAACACTGCTGTTCTTCTCTCTTTAAGGTCTTCATTTATCACTTCTCTGCAATGGTTGGCCAGCTCAGATATTTACTTGTGGTTGCCTGAGGCTTGTGCCAAGCTACATTGGTGAATAAGCTCGAGAGTTTTCAAAGACAGACATCTTTTTGTGGTTATCTCTCTCTCGGCGTTCTTTGCAGAATCATGGAGGTGCTGAATCAGTCAATTATGTTTCTCTTGAATGTTGTCAACAATGGCATCTTCCCATGTTGCCGCAATAGTGCCAAAGAGCTCCCAGTTAGTAGTCGTTCTGGGAGTTCTCTTCTTAACCCTCGCAGCCCTTTCTCCCCGCTCTGTGAACTAGAATTTTGCAAGAAGGACATGGTGGTCTGATCCCGTTTGAAATTTTGGGACAATAGCGACATCAGTAAGGCAAAACCGTTGATTGAATATGTGGTTAATTTTGTCATGGAACCGTCCACTAGGAGACTCCCATATCCAACATTTAGATTCTGCCTTCTGGAACTGTGAGTTACCATGGATGGTCTTAGTCGACATGACGAACTCAGACAGTCTCTCACCCTGTTCGTTCCATTCTAGGCCACGGGTCCCGATGTGTAGTTCTTCAGCTGATCTTCTTGGTCTTATCTTGGCATTAAAATCACTGACAATGATCTTGTAGAAAGTGTGGTCTTCTTTATAGAACTTCTGCAGCTCCTTGTAAAACTTCTCAATTTCTTCTTTATCGTAATTGCATAGACAATGAAGATAGAAACTGTCGACAGTGAGCCACATCTATTTAAGTGTAATTATCCATTTTGGGGTGTTAGGAAATCAAATTAATCAATGCTTATGGCCACGTTCGTGTTGAGCAGGACACCGACACCACCGACGCATCTTTTGTCACATTTTCCGAGGAACAGTTCTTCTCCAGTGTCGAAAATGGCATGATGAGATTGGTGCCTTCTTGTCTCAGTCAGACCAATGATGTCATACTTGATCTTTCGCGCTTCTACCATCAGATCCTCAATGGATGAATCCAATGCCAACATACGTGCACTGAAAGTACAGACAATCATTTTTGTCTTCTTCATTTTGGCAGCCTAGTTCAGCCTTGAGATTTTATCAACCTCTCCTTCCTCATCCTTCTTAACACTGCTGTATCAGTGGCTCTTTCAGAGTCAGAGGAATGAGACCCATTGTTTTTACTGGTTTTGGCATATCGAATATGCCATGGATAACTTTCCAGGCTCTTCCATGCAGGCAGAATATTCTTGGTAGCTTGCCAGACTCTCTAAGAGGGATAGAGGATTTTAGGACGGCTTCTAATCACCCATGCAGGTGTTCCCATGGTTCAAACCATATTTGAAACCTATCAAATATGGTGCGATAATCTTGTATTGAGGGTTTTATGATGTGTTGCACAATCTAGAAAGTGTCTTGGAGCATGGCAGTGGCTGGGTAGTGGAGGTAGTGGAAGTAAAGGAGGTCTGCTGATGAGGTATTTATCTGGTACCGGTAGGGTTGGTCTTCTGTGTGTAATCCCTGGCTCAATGGAGGTTGGTGGAAGTAGACAGGGCAGGGTAGGGTGGGGCTTCTGGTTTTAATCCCTTGGTTACTGGAGATTGGTGGGAAGAGGCAGAGGATCTCTGTTCCCAGGTCCTTTGAGCCTGGAGTCCAAGGTCATAGAGTTCCGCTTACCTGGTCTGTGGGGCTTCACTCATGAGTGAGTCTTGACCAGAACATCTGGAAAGCATCCTGGAGCATGGTGGCAGCTGGGTAGTGGAGGTAGTGGAGGAAAAGCATTTGCAACACCCGCCTGTCCTTCAACAACTGCAAGACCAAGATGACTGCCCTCCCACGTCCTGATGGATCTATCACATATTCCAGAAGCTCAATAGAGAAGACTATCCATGACTTCTACTTGGATCTCTTCAATAGCCACGTCTACCTGCCCACATACCAAATTCCTCAGGATGGATGTGTTGTTTCTAACGTTCTCCCTTCTGAAATCCAACATGCTATTTCGTCAGTAAAGAAGCAATCAGCACCCAGCCCAGATAAGGTCAGACCTGAACACCTGAAAACCTGCCGTCAGTACTCATCTGTACTGGTCAACACTACTCAAGAGCCGAGTACTGGCTCTGCTGTCCTGTCTTCTCCTGGTCTGTCCTGGTTGATCTGTCCTGGTCAACACTACTCAAGAGCCTAGTACTGGCCTGTTACAGGCTACCAGTCTGAATGCAAGGTTCCATTCCAATGGAAAATCAGCAGGACTGTACAAATGTACAAGAAGGGAGACAACCATGACATTGGCAACTATCGCCCAATCTGCCTAATGTCTGTCATCTAAAAGCTGTTCATTCAAGTCATCCTGAATAGGATTTGCAGAACACTAGGTGAAGGACAACCTTGTAAGCAAGGGGGGTTCCTCAAAGGATTCAGCACAATAGACATATCCAGAGGATAACCAAGCTCACTGAGTTTTCTTGGGAGTTCAAGATGCTGCTCTATCCAATGTTCATTGATTTAAAATCATTGATTTTGATTCTGTTGAGACGGAAGTGGTCATTGAAGCGTTAACCAAACAGGGCATTCAAACTCAATACATCAAGATCCTCCATGAGCTTTATTATGAATTTACTACCAGGATCTCACAATTCTACAAGGAAGTGATCATCGATGTCAAGAGAGGGGTTCAGCAGGGTGATATTATTTCACCGAAACTCTTCAGTGCCACCCTCGAGAACTTCAGGTGACAACTAGAATCAGAAGGAATGGGAGTGAAGAAAGACGGTTGGCAACTACATCGCTTATGCTTTGCTGATGACATCTTTCTGGTAACATGAATCATTAGCCAAGTGGCACAAATGCTGACTGACAATGACCGTGAGTGTTGAAAGCTCGGACTACAGCTGAATCTCACAAACACAATGTTTATGAGAAACAGTCTCGTTACTGACTTTCTATTTGCTTGCAACAGAATGAACATCTTCAAATGAGACTGTTATATATACCTAGGTTGAGAAGTCAACATGACAAATGACCTGGCACCTGAGTTGCACAGGAAGAAGAGAGTTGCTTGGGATGCCTTCAAGAGTGTCAAAGAAATAGCTAAAAGCACAAAGAACCTCCAGCTTCTGGCACATCTCTTAGATTCCACTGTTCTTCCTGCATTAACATATGCCTCAGAGACCTGGACCCTACAAAAACAGGATGAGAATGCTATTTGGAGCTCCCAAAGAGGAATGAAAAGAGCTATGCTTGCAGTATCAAGTTTCACTCAAGTGAGAGAAAGAATCTGGAATCTGACCTCTGTCTATGGTAAAGAATCAGGGACGCTGTTTCGTTTTCCAAGGCATAGACTATCAGATGCCTGGACATGTAATGAAATTTGGAGACGATCGCTGGACTAGAGCCATTACCAACTGGATTCCACAGGACATCAAAATATAACATGGCCGCCCAACTACGAGATGGTCAGACTTCTTTGGCAAGACCCTAATTGATCAGTTTAAGGCTCTTCATGTTCCTAGAATGAGCAGATGCCATTGGGCTACACTAGCATGTGACAGGGATGCCTGCAAGGAGTATGTTGTTTAAACCACAGTGTCATGGTGACGGTGACCATGAAGATGAACAGTAAAAAGAGAAGTGCAGCAAGGAGTCAGAAAAATATTCTCCACCACTTTTCCTTTCAGTGTAGATGTAGGGTCGATCCTGTATAAGTTGAAGTATCAACGGTTAAGAACACCAGAAAACATCCAAGTGCCCACCAATACATGTTTCAGTCCATGAGCCAAAAATAGTACAATTCTTCTATACATCAGTAGCTCTTATCCAGCTCACACATTGCTATTTTCTTCCCACCCATCACAAGGATGCCCAGGGAACAGAGATTTGGATATAGATTATAGTACAAATCCAAAAACAAAAAAAAAAAAGAAAAAACGAAAAAAAAAAAAGAGTGGAAAAAGACGCATGGATCTGTATACCTGAATTTCTTCTTCCCTTAACTCTACCTCTCTGCTTTCCTTTTTCTGAAAACAGTGGATTGTCCTGTTGCCCAAAAGTAGAAGCTAAAATGGTCTGACTCTACTCTCATTTGTGATAGAAGCCATGTTCAGAAATAATTACCTCAAAGAGGAGGAGACTAAGACAGGGCTGAGGAATGGAGTGCAATGAGGACTTTATAAATAAGTATAAAAGAATTTTATATTAAAATTATATTTTAATTTTATATTAAAGGATTACTAAATTTTATGGTTATGCTTATATAAGTTATATATATTTATATTTATGAATATATTTATATAATTTATATATATTTATATTTATAAATATATATTTATATTTTATATTAAAGAATTCCGAGATCAGACTTGGTAGTGCGTTTGCCTTGCAAGTGGCTGACCCGTGGGACCCAGGTTCAATTCCTCCGGCCCTCTCAGAGAGCCCGGCAAGCTACCGAGAGTATCTCACCCGCATGGCAAAGCCTGGAAAGCTACCCGTGATTTATTCAACATGCCAAACACAGTAATAACAAGTCTCACAATGGAGACTTTACTGGGCCCGCTCAAGCAAATCGATGAACAGCGGGAGGCAGGTGACCCAAGTGACCAATTAAAAAATTACTAAATAATTTAAAGTATTTTTAAAATGGGAAATTATTCTGGATTATAAAGGAGGGTTCAGTGTAATCATAAAATTTTTTTTAGTGAGGAGATAAAATTTAAGTAAGGATTTGAGACAATGGAAGTAAAGTTTAGAATTTATAGAGGCAAGAATCAAAAAATATAGTAGCCTCTAGAGGCCAGAAAACATAAGAAAATCAATTTATTTTGGAAGAATACAAAGAAAAGAAGTCTTCCTGATTTAATTTAAACTTCTGAAGCCAAGGATAATAAAATAATATATCTGTGCTATTTTATGGCACTAAAATTTTGATAAAAGTACAAGAAAGAAACCAAACATTTAAATACACTATAAAATTATGTAACCTTCTAGACAAACAGGACTCCATTCAAGAAGACTATTGTTACTGATTTTGTTGTAAATATTAAAAAAAGATCTGTAAGTGGTGAAAGAAATATGTAAAATATTAGAAATAAAATTAAATTATAGAAATAATACATCTGCTTTTTATCTCCAACACTGTCTTCTTTCATTAATGCTCAATTTCATTTCTGTTTTCATTGTTTTTATCTGTTTTGGTTTTCAACAAGACTAAGGAGAGGAGAGGCCAGAAAGACAGTACAGTGGGTAGCCTGTTTGCTTTGCATTAGATTGACCTGGGTGTAATTGACCTGAATATAATCCTATATGGCCCCTGAGGCTTCCAAGAGTCATCCCTTGGTGCAGAGCCAGGAGAAAGCTCTGAGTAGAACAGGTGTGGCCCCAAAATAAAACAGAACAAGTCTGTGGAGATCAGTCTTTTGGTATTTTCCATTATTCTGTGGATTGACATTTTTCTTTTCTTATTGTATTTTAGGAAACATAATTGGAGTAGGTACAATATTTATAGTTTTATTGTACAAGATTATTACTGTTTCTCCAACCAAAAAGTGCCCAAATCTTGGCACTGCTATATTCATGTCACATCTAATAATCCTTTCTTTCTCTCCTCCACAGAGTATTGTGTAATTTCAATGTTGGGCTTGTAAGAGTCAAGGATTTTTTCATTCATTGTCAATTGTACATAACATTATTTTTTGCTCTTTATATCTCAGTGAGTGAGATTATTTGATATTTGTCCTTTTATCTCTCACTCACTTACTTCACTTACTAGAATGTCTTGCAGTTTCATCCAAGTTTCACTAAGTTGCAAGATATATATTTTCCTACAATTGAGTAACATTGTGTATAAAAACTACAACTTTTGTATCATTCACCTTTCATTGGACCTTTTCTTGTTTACATTCCATAACTGTAGTACTTAGTATAGGGCTGGAGAGATAGCACAGCAGGTACAGTCTTTGTCTTGATTTGGCTTACCCGGATTCGATTCCACCATCCATCTCGGAGAACCCCACAAGACAGTATTCCGCCTGCACAGCAGAGCCTGGCAGGCTCCCCAAGGCATATTTGATATGTCAAAAATAGTAACGATAAGTCTCACAATGGAGAAGTGACTGGTGCCCACCAGAGAAAATCGATGAACAAAGGGAGGGCAGTGCTACAGTGTTACAGTACTTAGTATAGCCATGAACATAGGTGTACACATTTCTTTTCAACTAACGGTTTTCCATTCATGGAATAGATGCCAAAATATGTAGCTGTTGGGCCATATGGAAGTTTTATTTTTAGTTCTCTTGACAATTTTTTATGTTTTTCATAGATGCTGAGCCATAGAAAACAGTCATCAAAACTTAATGAGATTTTCTTATATATACTGTATATATAGATATATCTATATATCTATATATATACAATTCTCACAGATATGATACACTATCACATTATCATTTTATTTGGAATTTCTGTTCTATAAGTTACAACGAACATATTAGTTGTCCACATATCTTCTTCAGTGAAATTTCCCTCCCTGTTTTTAATGTGATTGTTAGTATTTTGGGGGGCGGGGGGGATGTTTGTTGAACTCTGCAAGAGACTTTTACATCTTGGTTATTAGTCCTTTATCTATTGTTTGGTGTGAAATCATATTCAATTACCTTCTTTTATTCCAGTATGGATTTTTTTTTGCAATACAAAAAACTTTTAGTTTGATGTAATCTCATTGATCTAATTTTACTTTTGTTCTTTGCCAGAGGAGTTGAGTAGTCACTGAAGATACCCCTGAGATCCCTGTTTTGGAAAGTTCTACTTAAATTTTCCTCAGAGAATTCTATGGATTCCAGTTTTATCTCAAGGTCTTTAATCTACTTTGAATTAACTTTTGCATATTGTGTGAGATATTGTTTAGTTTTACTTATTTTTTTGACATGGGGCTAATCAGTTTTCCTACCATATATATTGAAAAAGTAATCCTCATGCCTCTTCATGTACTAAGTCGAGTTCCTTTGTCATACAATAAATGGACTTTTATCTGAAGGTTTACCTTTGAATTCTCAATTTTTCTCTATTTGTCTAATAGAACAAATTTATTCTGTTCTATTGTATCAATTTTGTTCTATTTGTCTAATATTAGAACTTTGTTATGTTACCACATAATTTTGATTAATATCACATTAAAATGCTTTGTTCTTTAACATGTGGTTATGGCAATCCACGAAAACTTTTCCACGATCGTTTTGTCTCAACTCTCTGCCAAAAAATTTTCACAATCACATAGCACTCATATAATTTAGGCATTATATTTAAGTTAGCATTTGATTTAATAAATAAAATGTAATTTGCATTAAATTTTTGTTTATGTCTTAACCTTTAGCCAGTCCCTTGAATCGTTCTCCAGTGTTTCCTGATCCACAGGTGTACAAGATAGAATAATGCTGCTTTTATACAATAATGTTAAGAAATGCGGTGCCCTCCACCTTTTGTTATCACAAATTCTTTGGCTATTTATGGAATCTTGTGATCTAATGCAAATTTTAGTACATTTGACCTAAATCTTTGAGAACATGCAATCAGGATTTCAACAGTAATTGTAATCCATCTGTATAGTTCTTGAGGTAAGATGATCATTTTGACAATCTTATTCTAATACTTAATCACTTAATCACTGTCTGAGTTCATCATGTCGACCAAGACCATTCATGGTAACTCACAGTTCCAGAAGGCAGAATCTAAACGATGGACATGGGAGTCTCCCGGTGGACGATTCCACAACGAAATAGACCACATCATATTCAATCGACGGTTTTGCCTGACTGATGTCGCTGTTGTCCCAAAATTTCGAACGGGATCGGACCACCGTCTCCTTCGTGCAAAATTCTACTTCACAGAGCGGGGAGAAAGGGCTGCAAAGTTCGAAAAGAGAACTCCCAGAATGACCACCAACTGGGAACTCTTTGGTACTATTGCGGCAACATGGGAAGATGTCATTGTTGACAACATTGACGAGGAATACGATCGACTGGTTCAGCACCTCCATGAATGTGCGAGGAACGCCAAGAGAGAGATAGCCTCAAAAAGTCGCCTATCTTCGAAAACTCTTGAGCTAATTCGCCAGCGTGGTTTGGCGCATGCCTCAGGCAACCGCAAGCTAACGTCCGAGCTTGCAAAGCAGTGCAGAGATGCGATCAAGGAAGACCTCAAAGAGAGAAGAGCAGAAGTACTGGTAGATGCGGCAGAAGCCGGGAAAAATATTCGTAACGCCCGCCTGTCCTTCGCCAACTATAAGACCAAGATGACTGCCCTCCGACGTCCTGTTGGATCCATCACATCCTCCAGAACGGCAATGGAGAAGATTATCCATGACTTCTACTCAAATCTCTTCGATAGCCATGTCCACTTGCCGACATACCAAATTCCACAGGATGGGTATGTCGTTCTTAACGTTCTCCCTTCTGAAATCCGACACGCCATTTCGTTGGTAAAGAAGCAAACAGCACCCGGCCCAGACAAGGTCAGACCTGAACACCTGAAGAACCTGCCGTCAGTACTCATCAATACACTGGCTCGGCTCTTCACTCGCTACCTGTCTGAATGCAAGGTTCCGTCCCAATGGAAAACCAGCAGGACCGTACTACTGTTCAAGAAGGGAGACATCCATGACATTGGCAACTATCGCCCGATCTGCCTATTGTCTGTCATCTACAAGTTGTTCACTCGAGTCATCCTGAATAGGATTGGCAGAACACTAGATGAAGGACAACCATGCGAGCAAGCAGGGTTCCGCAAAGGATTCAGCACCATCGACCATATCCACACAATAACCAAGCTCATTGAGGTTTCTCGGGAGTTCAAGATGCCGCTCTGCTTAACGTTCATTGATTTAAAGAAGGCCTTTGATTCTGTTGAGACGGAAGCGGTCATTGAAGCCCTAGCCAATCAGGGCATTCAAGCCCAATACATCAGGATCCTCCGTGAGCTGTATTGCGGATTCACTACCAGGATCTCACCATTCTACAAAGAAGTGATCGTTGATGTCAAGAGAGGGGTGCGGCAGGGTGATACCATTTCACCGAAACTCTTCAGTGCCACCCTCGAGAACATCATGCGACGACTGGAATGGGAAGGAATGGGAGTGAAGATAGATGGTCGGCAACTACACCACCTCCGCTTTGCTGATGACATTGTTTTAATAACACCAAACATCAGCCAAGCGGCACAAATGCTGGACGACTTTGACCGTGAGTGTGGAAAGGTAGGACTACAGCTGAATCTTACGAAGACAATGTTTATGAGAAACAGCTTCATTCCTGACGCCCCATTCGCTCTCAATGGAACGACCATCTCCGAATGCAACAGCTATGTCTACCTAGGTCGAGAGGTCAACATGACAAATGACCTGGCACCCGAGCTGCGCAGGAGGAAGAGAGCGGCTTGGAATGCCTTCAAGAACGTCCAAGAAATAGCTAAGAGGACGAAGAACGTCCAGCTCCGGGCACATCTCTTTGATTCCACTGTTCTTCCTGCATTAACATATGCCTCAGAGACCTGGGCCCTACGCAAACAAGATGAGAACGCCATTCAGGTCTCCCAAAGAAGAATAGAAAGAGCTATGCTTGGAATATCACGTTTCACTCAAATGAGAGAACGAATCCGGAGTTCTGACATCCGTCGACGATCAAGGATCAGGGACGCTGTCTCATATGTCAAGGTGTCGGAAATCAGATGGGCTGGTCACGTAATGAGATTTAAAGACGACCGTTGGACTAGAGCTGTTACTGATTGGATTCCACGGGATGTCAAGAGACCGCATGGCCGCCCACGTACCAGATGGTCAGACTTCTTTGTCAAGATCATGAACGATCGGTTTGAGGCCCTCCATGTTCCCGGAGCGAAGAGATGCCATTGGGCTACACTAGCACGCGACAGGGACAAATGGAGACGTTACTGGCGCCCGCTCGAACAAATCGACGACTAACGGGAAGTTAAGTGATTCTAATACTTATACATAAAATATTTTCTTCATTTTTTCTATGTATTTTATGTATGAGTCTTTTATACTCTTTGTTAAGTTGATTCGTTAGCACATACTAATTTCTCCTCTAGTTTGTTTGCATATATAAATTCAATTTTTCTTTATTTTCTTTATTTATATCTACTTTCTATCTTTATTGATTCAATTACTTTTTTTAGTGGAGACAATAAGATTTTCTATTTATATTATCATGTCACGGTCCAGTCCGGTCCTCCTGTTGTTCATCGATTTGATCGAGTGGGCCCAGTAACGTCTCCGTCATGAGACTTGTTACTGTATTTGGCATATCGAATACATCACGGGGAGCTTGCCAGGCTCTGCCGTGTGGGCGAGATACTCTCAGTAGCTTGCTGGGCTCTCCGAGAGGGGTGGAGAAATCGAACTCGGTCAGCCATGTTGGCCGCTTGTAAGGCAAACACCCTACCGCTGTGCTACCGCTCCAGCGTTATTATCATGTCATCTCTTGATAATAATTTATTTAGTTTTCCAATTTAGATGCCATGAATTTTCTATTTTGTTTAATTGTTGTGCCAAGAAACAGCAGAAAAGGTCAATAAACTTGTCAAATAACTGATATCAGAGGGAAGAATTTAAGTTTGTTGCCAATCAGAATAATGTGATTTTGGATTTGTTGCACATAGCTATTATCTTTCTAAGATATGTTTCTTCTAGCCTGATTTTTTGAGATTTTTTTTATAAATGGATTTTGAAGATTTTTTAAAGCTTTCTCTCCAACTAGGAAACAAACATACTATTTTTTTTATTTAGATATGGTGTATGGAGTATGAATTGATTCATATTCATTGAACTCTTTCTGCTTCTCTAGGTTAAATCCTTTTTGATTATGGTCAATGATCCTGGATAAACTGCTAGATTTGATTTTCCAAGACTTTTTTGAGAATCTTGACACCAATTGTTCAACAGCTGTATTTGTTATGAAATTTTCTTCTTTTTTTCTAAGTTTGGTATTTGTGTACGGTTGACATCACAGAAGCTATTAGGATAGATTCCTGTTTTTCAATGTTTAGGAAGATATTTTGCATAAGTATTAAGTTTTCTTTGTATGCTAGGTAGACTGAATCTGCTTAAGGAGAACTTTTGTCCTTGGAGATATTTTAATTTCTGTTTATCTTTCTTTATTTGTATTGGTGATTTCAAATTTTATGTTTTCTCCTGTTTTAGTCTTGGGTATTGAATGACTCAAAAATACTAGCTTATTATAGTTTATTCTAGCTTATACTAGTTTATCCTAGCTTCCTGAGCTAATGGAGTAGAGTTGTTTCTAGTAATCACAAACAATAGTTTTATCTGCTTATTTTTTTTTATATCATTGCTCTGAACTTCCCCCATTAGTGCTGCTTTCCGGTGCCCTGTATGTTCTCAGAGATGTGTAAAAACTATAGTTTTGAGGAAATTTTAAATTCTTTGATTTCCAATTGATTCAATGGTTGTCTAATAATATATTCTTGAGCATCCCAATTTTAGTACAATCCTTGACGTTCTTTCTATAATTATTTTCTACCTTTATGATCTTTTTTTTTGCTTTTTGGGTCACACCCGACAATGCACAGGGGTTATTCCTGGCTCTGTACTCAGGAACTACTCCTGGCGGGGCTCAGGGGACCATATGGGATGCTGGGAATCGAACCCGGGCCCGCTGCGTTCAAGGCAAACACCGTACCCTCTGTGCTATCTCTCCAGCCCCTACCTTTATGATCTTGACTGAGAAGATATAAGAGGCTTTTGTCTCTTTCTCAAAGCCAACTTAAATTTATGTAGATCTGTATTAATTTGTGAAAATATATTGCAGCCTGAAAAAAAGAAAAGACAGGGCAATTTGTATAGTTTTACTTTTGAAATAAGGCAAAGCTACTTGATTCTTATTAGTCAGTTCTTTATTTTTATTTTTATTTATTGTGTGTTCGTTAGTGTCTGGCAGAGCTGTGGCGCTGATCAGCCTCGAGCTCTGGGGTTATAACAAGGAAGGGATCTAGTAATTTTTATTGTAATTAAGTTAACATGGTTCTAATCTGTCCCTGTATCCCCTTTGGATATACAGTTACTGTACATATACCAAGACCAAAACGCCAGAAACTTTCCCCCACTGACCTTACATCACTGTAGTCTCACTCTCTCTTTCCTCTCCACCTGGGCCATAAAAGATTTCTAATATGTCTGCAAACACCATATAGTTTGGAATAGCTATTTTGAAAATTGGGGTGCTTATGTTCCAGTTTACAGAGATCATAGTTTGCATAGAAACATTCATAACTATTTTGAAGTGGTAGTAAAGTATTTTGTTTTGTTTTTAAATTGACTGATTTTACAAGTTGCGAGAAGTTTAGCTCCAAAGAATGAACGTCTGAATAATAAAAATGTAAAATCTTGTAACTTGTACAAACTTGAGAAATATTCAGCTTATGAATATGTAAACAAGATTCAACAAGCACAGCGTTATTATGGTATCGCAGATGTGCTTTCAAAGGGCTGTTTGGGACTCTTCCCTTATGCTTTCACTTAAAAAAATTCTTTTCCTGATGCATGAAGTACCAGAAAAAGGGCAAGTGATTACCTCGCTTAGTTTGCTTTTACACATGAAATATGCATGAGGATCATTCTTAGTGAAAGTTTACACTTGCCCAGCTGGTTTAACATTTTTTTGTGGGGTCATAGCTTTAGTGGCTTCATTAGAAATCATGGAAAACAGACTTACATTGAATGTCAATTTAAATAATTCATATTTCTTATGAAAACGCTGCCTGGGAAAACTTCTTTTCCTTAGACATAATTCAAGGAAAAGTTGCTCTTTTAAAAAGTTAAACTTTAGGGGAATACAATCCTTATTTATTTCAGACTATTATATTTGATAACACTTCAGGCTTTTGTTTCTTTATTCTTTACCTTTTCACTCATTATTATTGTTGTTGTTGGGTTTCTTACATGACTATGTTCAGGGGTAATCTTGGCTCTATACTCCGGGATCAATCCTGGCTGTGATCAAGGGACCTCATGCAGTGCTGCGGACTGAACCCTGATGTGTGCGTTACAGACTGTACTACCTCTCTGACCCTCATTCTATAACTTTAAACTTTAAATTTTAAATATATTCATAATATCAATTTCACTCTTTTTGTTTTGCTTTTTTTTTGGCCAATCCTGGTGGTGCTCAGGGGCCACTCCTGGCTCTGCGCTCTGGACTCAGTGCTGGTGGTGTTTCAGGAACCATTTCAAGTGTGAGGGATCTTACAGATTGTCTTCTTGTAAGGCAGGCAAGATCCAGTTACTACTCTGTAGGCTCCAGTTTTACTCATGTTTTTTCTGACTTTAGAAAATGTTTTTTTTAACATTCCTTATTTAGCCTTTAACCTAAAGATATTAAAAATTTTCTATCCTTAAAAGTTGGAAAAGGTATATAAATCTGAAGAACAGTCTAATGGGTGAAAATAATCTATAATATTTGAATATATTTAGTTACAATATATTTAGTGACTCATCGTGTTATGTCGTATGCAATCTATGAGATATTATATGATCAAAATGGAGAGATATTATGGAAATATTACTTTAAACAAAACGCGTATTATGTCTATAATTTAAAATAGTTTCATAAAACATTTGTTTTATAATAAATTTTTTATGTTTAATTAAATAACTGGAAGAGGCATTCTTATATCTTTTTGTGAATAGATAAACAAGTATGTCATAGACCTTCTTCAGACTCTGATTTATGGTGGCATAAAATTGTCATTAGACAGTAATGAAAAGAATATATGAGGCTGTACTTTAATGAAATCTTATATAGAAAGATGAGATTTAGTTTGGGTATCATAGTTTTCTATTCCTAACTTATAACAATACAAGAACAATTATCTAATAAAATATTAGTTAGAAAATAAAGACACATATATTTTAAAAGTATAATGTTAGAATTGATTACAGCACTCTGTAAAATTACATTCTCATAAAATTATCTTTAAGGAGCCAGCGATAGTGAGAGGGTAAAATGTTTAGCCCAAGCCCAACATTAGTAATTTCCGATTGCAGATGCTAGAGTAACTCCTGAGCACAGCTAGGTGTGGTCAAAAATGAAAAAGTAAATAAAAATAATAAAGGGGACTTGGGGCTCGAGAGATAGTATATGGATAAGAGACTTGTATTGCACAAGACTGACCTGGGTTCAATTCCTGGCATTCTATATGGTCTCCCGAGCTCTGTCATGAGTAATTCTTGACAGAGGCAGAAGTAACCCCTGAATTTCACAAAGCCTGACCAAGAAAACGGAATAAATAAATAAATAAATAAAATTATCTTCAAAATTGAAAAATGGAACCATGTATTTTAATATCCCCTAACCATTGGTTTCAAGAAATTCTTTTCCAGATTTATTACTTTAATAATAAATAACCTCTTTCTATAGTTCACAAATTGTTATTCACCAATTTACATACATAAATTAGGTTGCCCATCTGAAACAAATATTTCTGCTATTTAAACTATAGGTTGTAAATAAACAATTTACACTTCGATATTATTTCAAAATTTTTTCTTGCTGTATTCTCCACTCTTTTGCCCTTATCGTGGCATGCAATTCTCCCCAGCTCATTTTACTGCTGAATAAAAGCTATAGTAAATCACTTTAAAATGCAATTTATTAACTAAAGGTATTATCTCCCAAATCTCTTACTGAGACATACTAAAATTGTTCATGGTCTTCCTCATTGCAATACATTTTGTCTTCTTAGTTACATTTTAATGGTCTTTGAGGAATTAACAGACAGTGTAACCTAGTTAGAATCTCCATAAGTGAAATGTTTTATGAAAAATAGTAAATTAGATTCAACTTTCTATTAAAATGCTTATAATATTAAAGTTTCATAAAATTTGAATAGATCTGAAGTAAGACTTTGTATAAAATGTAGGAGCTTAACAATATATTTTGATACAGTCTCTCTTTAGCACATAGAATGCATAACTTAATGGTGAAGGGTGTGGTGTTAGAACTATGTTAAGGTTAGTTTATGATTGATATTTTACAATGGTACGAAATGGGTGTAAATTTAATTTATCAACATCTATTCTGGGATTTCAAATAAATGTATGAACAAAATTGCATAATGAGATTGAGACGGAAGGTATTTGGAAAAATAGAAAATCTAGGGAAATTGTTTAAGGTACTGTTGGGGGTCCATGATCTAAGAAATAAGTACAGCACAAATGCGAAAGTTCAGCAGAGCTTTACTTAGATCCAAGATTTTAGTCAGTGATGGAATAACAATCAGGGCCATCTCCCCAGAGAGCAAACCAGCCACCACCTCTCTGAGCCCCTTTGATAGCCCAAACCCCAACTGTCAACCGACAGATTCCCTGATTGGTGGGCCTCTGCGGTCAGGGACTTTACAGCTCCGGATTGGCTTCCTTTTCTTGGGCCTTCTATTTCAGTTATTTCCTCCTCTCCCATTACTGTTCCCCTGACTGCTGAGGTTGTCAGTCATTCCAGTTAGGTGGACCCTAACAGGTGTTCAAGAAAAGAATATGAGAAAAAAATCAGAGGAAAGTAGAAATAGAAATGAATCGAGATAGTTAACCCAGGTTTACTTCAGCTAGTTGGATATTGAACAAGAGAATTTTGTTCATAACATATATATGGATAGATCTGTAATCCCAAGCAAGGGGAAAGATTTAAAATATAAAAGATTCCTCAGGTCATAACTCATAATACATCTTAGATACCCTTTGGTAAACAATATGGTTTTAGACTAAAGTATATATTGGTGTAGAAAAGAATACATTTTAAGGAACACTATACACAAATGCAATTTGTTAGCAAGTCATTGCAGCATAAAAATTATTACCAAGCTTAACTTCTTAAAACATTAATATGTTTGTAGCATAATGTCTGATGATATGGACACCTTAACTCAATGATAATTGTTCTTTGCCTCTCCTTGGTCAAGTTATTTGCTACTGGCACTGTCTGAAGGTTTGATCAGGGCTAGAGAATCTATACCTAAAAAGACCTTTCTGTTATAATCTGCTCAAGTTTTCACTTCTTCCTGGACTATATTTGTAATTTCCGTTCTTTATCTTGTAAGCATTTTCACTGAGCTTCTCGAGTGTACATTAAAGTTTACAGTTAACCGCCCAAAACATCAGTGAGAGAATGTGAACTATCCATGATTTAGTCTATAACCATACTTCGAGTATAAGAGATTAAAGGTCTATCCAGAGAAAAAAGGAATACTAATGGATCTATAAGTATCTCCAAAAATTAGCACATATTTAAAATATGAAAAATAAAGAAATGAAGTGGGGAAAAGTAAAAAATACAAAAATTAAAATCTTCTTGCCCTCTTCATTCAAATGATAGTCTTATTGGTTCACTTAGGTCTCTGGAAATTTTCTAGTTTAGTACATTTTACAGTGTTTTATAAAACATTGAGAAGTGTTTGTGTGCCTGTGTTATGTACATGTTTCTGTGTTGTGTGTGTAGTATCTGTGATTCAATTTTAAAAATTATACTTACATAAATTTTAAACATCTAGTTTCTATGTCCTGAAATAAATTTGAGAAATTATCCCCTTTAAAGAAAAAAAAATCAAAAATAACTTACTAACCTGCCTCCAGAATATCTACCTTCTTTCAATGAACAAATAGAATACATCATCCCCTCCAGGTACACCTGAGAATATAGTCCCTGTAGATTTTTTTCAGCATCACTAAGTGGTGTTGCTTACTTCAGTAAACACTGAAGAGTCATTGCTAACTTGTAAATTTAAGTTTACAATTTTCCACTACACTAACCTCACCCTTGGGTTGGAGTGATACTACAGTGGGTAGGGCATTTGCCTTGCATGCTAAAAGAAGGGTAAAGTATGTATATTTATTTAATCACCATTACACATGAGTAAATTATACAATATTCATATTTAAATATACACAGAACTTTTTCTCTACTTCTCAAAGGAATTTTGTGTTTTTTACTTGCCTCAGTTCTAATGATAACTACAATGGCAGGACCAAGCCTGCAAAATTACATGGGATTTTGGGAAAAAATATGGAGTGCATCTCTGAAAAACTCTAATATAAGGTCATTTGCATTATTATATGAAGTATCCAATTGCTTGATACAGGAGTAAAAAGTAGATAGCAATTCAAATATATTGTCAGTCTGTGGTCATATCTTCCTGAGTGCGCCTTATCTGGTCAAACATGTTATATCAGTTATATCAACGTAGTGGTACATAATCATTATAGCTATACCTATAGTAATAGAATTGTTATAGATTTGATAAATATTGCAATAATATAGGGTATGATATTTAATAAAACCTTAGTGATATTAGGCTTTATGTGGATATTTTCGTTCACTACAAATAAGATATGGCTAATGATTCTCTGAATTAAAGCAATTATATTTTCTACTAGTGTGAGGTCTTGAAGTCAAAAGAATGATTTCTGTTTTAGTACCTTATTTTTTACAATTTATTGGGGTGCCTAGTAAGTTTTAAATAATATCTTAGTTTTTTTGCATGCATCTGTGAGTGCAGAATACAAAATTTCTGCCTAAGGAATATAAGCATCTGATGTGGAAAACAATCTAGGAATATGAACACAGTTATGAAATGTTACAATTAGTTTGAAGGGAAAAGAGACCTGGAGAAACTAGTGAAGAGCCAGGATAATGGGCTTTGAAAGAGTCACTATGTGTGTCTTTGGGGTATGTACATCATAGATATGATTAATAGTCTCATAAACATTAGCTCATGTCAATTCAATAATAAAACTAAGGGATCAGAGCCAAATAAGAGCAGGTAGGGTGTTTTCCTTGATAGCCGACTCTATCTCTGGCATCCCATAATGTACCCCAAGCAACACCGGAAACATTCCCAAGTGCTGAGCCAGGAGTATCCTCTGAGCATTGCTGTGGGGGGTCCTAAACCAATAAAAATATAAAATAAATCTATTAAAATTTAAATATATGTATTTAAATGTCCTTTATAGTAATAACATTACTTTAATAGGACAACAGGGTTTTTGTTTTGGGGGATTTTGTTTTGTGAGTGTGGTAGTCAGGATAAATGAGGTTCATCCTGTTTTAGTAAAACTGATGAGAATAAGAAGGAATGGCTTTAGTATATATTTTGAATGTAGCAATTGGAGCAAGTAGTTGGGTTCACACCTGGCAGTGCTCAGGGCTTACTCCTGGTCAGGAATCCCAGGAGCCACATAGGATGTGTGATGATTGAACCTTGGTCTGTTGTATTGAAGGCAAGTACCTTTCTGGCTATGCAATCTCTCCAGCCCCTGTAATATACTTTTTTCAATTAAAGCAATGTGAAAGATGATTTAGGGTTTGATTTGAAAATCTGAATAAGCCCTAAACTCCAAAATAGAAAGGGATGAAAGTAAAAGATAACATCATTCTGTGAACCAAGTATTTTTAATTTAATATTTATTTCATTTTATTTATAGAAAAATAATAAGATGTGAACATGCTAATACAATAAAACGATTGCCCAGTTAATACTGGATTTAGCCACAGGGAATACATTCATAACCTCAACGAGACTTGTTCAAAGACCTACTGGAACAAGAGAGACCAAATGGTTGAAAAGAATTTGGTAGACAAAAGAAATGCTATGTGAAGGCAAATGATACTTCTCTTTGTTTGTTTAAATTTTGTCCTTTTTGGATGCTATTCCATTGGTGCCAAGGGTCTGCTCTTAGTTCTAGTTAGAAGCTTGCTTCCTGAGGTATAAGGAGGACCAGGTATTCTTGGGAGTTAAGTGCCCTACACTTGTCTGCAAAGCATGTACTCCAATTCGCTGAATTACCTCAGCAAAGATACTGCATTTTTTGTTTGTATTTTTGTTCTTGTTTTTGACATATTAACCTGTGTTCAGTGCTTACTCCTGGCTGTGTAATCATGGATCAGTCCTGGTAGTGCTCAGTGAATTGATCATCTGTGACCAAGGGAATTCAGCAGCACTGACCACAAGTAATACAAGTTCCTAACCTGCTGCATCTCCTCCATGCCACCCTCCCGAACTTACTTCTTAATCACTAACAAATGACATTGTAATTGCATTCTAATGGGAAAGGTGCAAACAAAGAAAGTGGTTGTAATATAAAATTGAGAGAGCTATTATAGTGGAGAATAAGATTAAAAGATTTTAATGCAATGTATAAGTAAAGGGATTTACTTTACATTGGAATTTTGTGAGGTCATTTATAGCAATAGTAGGGGAGATTTTCCAGTTTTCTCTTTTAATGAGTTCAAATGCTTTTATTATGTGTTTGCTGGTATAAGTTTATCAGGTTTTTATTTGATATAGAGCATGATGAAGAGTAGAGAGCTATGTAGTCTACCTGTATCCAATAGAAGAGAGAATGTAAAATAATCTAAAAATGGAAAGGTTGGCTGAAATTTTGTTATATTACAATTAAAGGGCAGAACAATAAATCCATTCATGTTTTTTGAATAAAAACTTAACATAACATTAGTGGGTACATTTCACAAAATCCAGTGAGGTGCCTTATACATAAGAAATCATTATTAAATGTGTGATAAAAAAAGTTGAAATAATATTTAAAAGCTTATAAAAGACACTGAATATAGGTCATAATTATATATATATTTAATTTTCTATTTTTCATATTTCAAAGCTTTAAAGTTATAATAGAAAAATACAACTTTTACATATTTAAAAATAATGCATCATTGGCTGGAACCATGTACAGTGGGTCCAGTGGGCACAGTGGGTACAGTGGGTACTGTATTGGGTATATACAGTGGGTACTATATATGAATTTCATTTGGGAAATGCAGGAAGGAAGGAAGGAAGGAAGGAAGGAAGGAAGGAAGGAAGGAAGGAAGGAAGAAAGGCAGGCAGGCAGGCAGGCAGGCAGGCAGAGCAGACAAAAGAAAGGACACCAAATTAAAGAGTGTCTGCATGGAAAAAGTAACAAAGGCTAAAACTAAAAAGAAGATAACTGAATGGGAGAAAATATTTTCAGTCAACATACCATATAAAGGGTTGTTATTCAGTATATATAAGGTGCTCATGAAGATTCAGCAATAAAAGAAGTTCTAGAAGTCCTATCAAAAAATTGGGAGAGGAAATGAACTCATACCAGTTAAAATGGGACATATCAAAAATAATAATGTGTGTTGGTGAATATGTAGTGAAAAAGGAACTCTCATCCACTGCTGGTGGGAATGTTGTCTGGTTCAACCTCTGTGTAAAACAGGAGACTTAAAAATTGAGCTACCATATTGACCCAGAACTTCCACTTTCAGTTTTCTACACCCAGGACAGAAAAAAGTACATTCTAAAGGACATGTGCACGCCATTATCATTGCAGCACTTAGTACAATAGCTAAAATTCTAATTCAACCTAGATGTCCAAAATAAGATATATCATCAAGGAATACTGCACAGCTGCCAGGAAGGATTAATCATGAAATTTGCTGTGACATAGATGGAACTGGAAGATGCTATGTTAAATGAGGTAGCCGAGAGTAAGAAGGACAACCAGGATCATATCACATATTTGTAGTATTTAGCATCATTGGAAGTGGAAATGCAATGGTTTAAAGAGGAGATGCTTAGATCATTCTTTGTCTCAGAGTATAGGGAGGAGAGGGAAAGAAACAGGAAAAGGAGTCGGGCAGGGAAGATATATGAGAAGCAACAGGGACAGGAGTCATGGGGATTTAGGTACATTGGTGATGTTGAAGAATGATAGTCAAATAGCTGAAACACAGAGTAAAAGGCACTGAAATCATGAGAAAATTAAATATCAAACTTAGAGATGCCTGTCAAGGTGGAAGGCTGGGTCTGGGAGTAGGAAGGACAGGAAACTTGGCAACATGGTGGAAAGAAGTTGACACTAATGGCAGGATAAGTGGTAGAACATTGCATGTCAAAATCCCAACTGTAAATAATTTTGTAACTCAAGGTGCTTTCACAAATCACAATCACAAATCATCCTGTTATTCGTCGATTGCATTGAGCAGGCCCCAGTAATGTCTCTTTCATCCTAGCCCTGAGATTATATTCAAGGCTCTTTAGGAGAATGAGATCCATCAATGTTACTGGTATTTGGCATATTGGGTACGCCACAGGGAGTTTGCCAGACTCTGCCATGTGCGCAGGCTACATTTGATAGCCTGCCAGTTTGTCCAAAGTAGGAATGAGATAATAAGATGTCATAATAAGATGTCATTCGCAGCCGCGCGTTTCCGGGAGCTGGTTTTTATAGTCTCTGGGTCTTGGCCGTTGATGGGATTACACGGCGCCAGGGGGCCAGTTGGTGGGTGTGACCCCCACCTACTGGAATTTGGAGGATCTGGGTGTAGGATGCTCGACCCCAATCCGAGTAGGCTTGGAGATCTCGGCCCGGAACCCACGTGGCTTTGTACAAATTAACATAATTTAATGCCAGTACAAATTAACATAATTGAGCAGGTAACTTGAGATACAATTATAATTGCAAATATAAATTGTTGTACAGTGAGCTGAAATTTATCTACAAAATTGTTGTAAATGACTCAAAAGTTAGAGAACACTGTATCCTTTTGTTTTTTTAAAGCCAGTAATTGGCATAGGCTTCCAGGGAAATAGTGAAACATTATTCAAAGCAACATTTTTCAATCTAAAGCAGGTCCTGATGTCAAGTAAAAGTATTGTTAGAAGCATTATTCATGAGACAATTTCCACATATTAGATTATCCACTTCCATAAATAATCAGAAGACCTTATATAATAGTTACCTATTGCTATCGACTCATTATGAAATTTCAACCATTTAGCCAAGGCTATGATATAAAATGCTGAAAAAGATAGGTTATCAAGGAGGAAAGGAACTCCAACATATTTACTTTTTCTAGGGGTTAGATTGATTGAAATTTTTGCTTTTAATATATCTTTAAATTAAAATAAATTATAGCAAAAATACATATTAGTGACTCACTGGCTAAATCATATATTATTCAATTGATGTCAATCTACAATTGAAAAAAAAGCGAAAAATGTCTGTACTTTTCAATGATTTGTTAACAATTCTAAAATTTTCCAAGCATATTTTATCCATAAAGAAAGAAGTCATATATTTTTTAATTTCATAAAGTAGTTCATAATAATTGATTATATATAATATTCAAACATCAATCTCACCACCATTACATCTTCCCACCACCATATTTTGTTTCTTTTCATTCCAAACCCCAAACACTGCCCCAAAAGCAGAACCAAAATAAAGCAGAACTTAAATAATATATTGGGTATTATTTGTTGTGAACAAAATGCTGAAAATTCTACGAAAATGTTTCCTTAGATAAAGACTGTGAAGATTATTGTATTTCACCGTTGGACAAATTAGTCCTTCTATGAGAGATCACTAACGTGTTATTAAAGGTTGAGCCGTGTGTATATATATATATATATATAAATATATATGTATATATACATATATATTTGTACATATATCTGTAAAAAAACTATCTCCCTCTAAGATTGGTTGCCTCCTACTTTGGACCCTATCAAATGTGATGTGGTACTCTTGGAGTATGGATGGTGTGTATTATGAAATGCAGTGTGGACAGGGATAGGTTAACTTGTGTGTGTGAGGCTCAGCCCTAGCGTGTGGAGAGCGGCTGTGAGTATGGTAGTGGTTGAATTCTGGAGGTTTCCGGCTGCCGGTTTCTTTGTGACTGAGAACTCTGGAATCAATGGAATTGGGAATGTGGATCCACCACCCATATCCCCCTGTTTCCTGTTTCCAACAACTTACAAATTACCTCTGGCTGAAGCCAGATAATCTTGTCATTGGGCAAGATCTAGAGTCGCATGTCCTTCTCTCTCGAAGGGAACATAACATGATACTCACCATAACCATGCCACTGAACCCTGCACCAGGCTGTTTCATTCTAGACTCCCCAGGGAAAGAAGTGGGTGAGACCCTTCCCCGCCCCAAGGGACCCAACCCCAGAAGTCATATAATTTTTAATTCAGTGTCCTATCATTTGAGAGTGAGCCTTGCAAAAATCAGGAATATCCTACTATGTGTTGTGGAATTTCGCCGTCACTTATCCAGACTGAATTTCTAAGTAGAAGCCAGAGAAATGCAGCAGGATATTCACAATAGGTGTTTTTATCCTTCATTTCCTTTTGTATCCCATTTTTAAAGAATAGAAAAAGAAGGTGACAAAAGCCATTTGATATTTATGAGAAGCTGCTGATCTATGACTTTTACTAGCCTGAATGAAAAAAAAGAAAAGACTAATTTGCAAGTTGAAATTAAACTCAAGGAGGTGCGTCACCAAGATGACAGAAATAGAAGCAATTTGAGATGACTCCTAGTGTCCTACAATAGCAGAGACACCAAATACAGAATTAAATACAGACTTGAATATAGTCAGTGAGACTGTTCACCAGGGAATCTAGATACCATCCTTAGGACATTCTCTGCTATGAGTCAAACACCAGTGGATGGTCTGAAAACTCAAAAGAACTTGCTGAAGTTTCAATAGAAAAAAGCCACTGATACAGGTGTCCCCCAGGATAATTCTGTGCTATGGAATTAAATATGTCTGTAACAACAGAGACACAGGACAGGGAGACGAACTACAGTTCTGTAGACGTTAATATCCTTCAAACATTTTCAGGTGCAAGCCACTAAGGAAATAAGATGGAAGTTTCTAATAACCTCATTCGTTTTCACATTCACTGACTTGGGAAGCAATTTATGGAGAACGGGAAGCTTGTGTAAGAGCTAACATCAGACATTACTTCTGTTGTTAATAATGGTGTGAATGGATTCACCATTACTAAGCAAACCTTGCCCACCTCTGCCAGTAGTAAACAGGTTCAGTGCTCTGACTCTTAGCCAAATTAATAAGCTCAGTCCTGCCAGGACCACTATCAGCTTCCAGGAAATAAGCCACATCTATCAAATAAATTTTAGCTAGTAAATAATTTGTATTCCAATAAGGAGGTAAGAGCAGCAACAAGGTCACAGGTTGCCTGTTAATTTTAGTTCGTCATACAGATCACCTATCCATGCAAAGATTTGGGTAAGCAAATAGGAGATGGTGGAATGCCTAGAGTTGGGTCCTCCCAATATGAATTCTCAGGCACTGTTGGGGAACATTTGTAATTTGAAACCTACTATCTCCAAGGTACACGTTATAAAATTCCTAAATAATTCTAAATCCCAATTCCTTCATATTACCACCCAAGTAACTTCATATTCATGGTCAGAAACAAACTTTAGTTCAGAGTATAGACCCACTGTATCTTGGCATTGTAAGTGCTGCAGGGCACGTATAACCACAAATTCTCTGTGACCATCCAGGCTATATTTCAAAGTCATAGCCATTGACTTTATTTGGTGAAAAGGAGCCTGTGACCATTGCTTAGCTCATCGCCTACTTGAATTTCTATTCCAAACTCCAACCAACAATCTTTATCTTGCCAGTTTATCAATCAAATTTATAAGAATACTACATGTAGTTGTCATACAGACAACGGCTAAAGTCATTCATTGCTTCGAAACTATTTGGGGAGAAATTGTAAATGATCTTCTATAAAAGGTAAAGAAACTTCTCTCAGAAACAGTAAAACCTATCTTTCAAAAGCAAACATGAAATGAAGGAAAGAAGGAGAGTAATAAACGGGATTCCCAGAATAAATTTGAAATTTACTTGCCTTGTTGTTACTGTTACTGTGTCTGGCATATCGAATACTCTCAGTAGCTTGCCGGGCTCTCCGAGAGGGGCGGAGGAATCGAACCTGGGTCGGCCTTGTTGGTCGCTTGTAAGGCGAGCGCCCTACCGCTGTGCTATTAAAGTAAAAGAGAGTACAAGGTTTGAACTTCAGATGAAAACGTCAGATGGAAAATTCTTAGAAAATGGAAATTTATCCTCACAAAAAAAGACTAATACCAAAACTCAAATGGAGAAAATAAGGGAAAGTCAAATAATGAAGACAAATTTTGAAAACACTGAAGACCTCATAGAAATTGGCAATAAATTACTTTAGGTTAATAATTTATGTAAATGACAATGGATTGAACTACCTGATAAAAAGATACACAGTGACTAGAAGGTTAAGGAAATAAAATCCAACATTCTACTCTTTACTAGGGACACACTTGAAATCTAATGATAAACAGTTTCAGAGAGAAAATGGCAAGAAAACAAGAATATAGAGAGGTAGCAACCTATAAAAATTACTGGAACCATACTTGTATAAAAAGTCGATTTCAAAATAAAATAAGAAAGGCAATAAAAATAGGCATCATATATTCATCAATATTGATGCTCTTGATTTCATCATAGAATATGATGTGATTTCATCAAAAGAACTAGTTTTTATCAGAGTATATGCACCAGATAAAATGCAACAAAGTTATTTTTATTTTTAATCACGGTCTTATTTTACTTATTTAATTTTTTTTGCAATAATATTGATAATTGTTTCTTAAGGACCCCAAATATTCCTCCCTCTTATCCTCCAACTTGATTATATGGATCAGTTTCACGCATTCTGCTACCTTTGAATCTTTATTCCTACTTCGCTGGGATTTAAGTCCCACATATGAGACATATCATTTTGGACAGTTTGAACCAACAATTACTAGAGTTGAGGAAATAAAGCAACAGTAGTAAATAGTAGTGGATATTCTAACAACACACTCTCAAAACTGGACAGATATATCAACAGAGAATCAATGAGGAAACAATAACCCTAAATGAAAAATTAAAAGATATAGTATTAAAAGATATGTAAAATGCTTCCAATTGCCCCAAATCAAATTCATATTCATCTACAGTGCATTTGAAACATTCCTCACAATAGTTCACATGCTAGAACTAAAAGTGGTCAGTAAAATCAAATAATTTCTTTTAAAGTCCTAATGCAATGAAAAAATAAATAATTCATAATATAATGGCTGGTATAAATTCAAGCATTTAGATACTAAAAATACACTAATGAATAACCACTTGTCAAAGAGTAAATTAAAGAAAAATTTAAAACATGTTACTGAAAATGAACATGAATAGAGAAACTATCAGAAACTATTATACACAGCATAAGAAAAATTAAGAGAGAGTTCATAGTTTATATAAAGAAACAATGTGTTTTTTAGGATCAAATAGAACCTCATTAGATTCAGATAAATAATCTAGTCCCCAATCTCAATAAACCAATAAAAGAGTCACAAATGAAACCCAAAGTAATAAATAAAGAGTGGAATTAAATATCATAGAAACAAAGATAACACAAAAGGTCAGTGAAACCAAGATACAAATATACAAAAAAATAGAATCGGACCAGAGAGAGTGCAGGAGAAAAGCCTTGTATGCAATAAGAGTCTACTAGTTGATCGCTGGCACCACAAATTATCCCCTGTGGAATTTGTCCCTGAGCACAGAACTAGGAGTAAGTTGTAAGCACAGACAACTGTTTGGGTGTGGCCTACCCCACCCCCAAGGAAACAAATAAAATTTTAAAATGTTTGGGTAGACTAACAAAGAGACAAATTACAATACAAATAAGCCGTATCAAAAATTGAAAGTGTAGAAGCCGCAATACATAACCCAGAGCTACAAAAACTCATAAAAATTAATTGAACAATCTAATATCAATAAGCTTAAAAACCTAGAATAAATGGATTTATTCGCAGGGTCTTTCAGCCTTCAAAGACTGAATAAGTGAAAAATAGAAATACTGAGTATACCAATTAATAGTAGCAACATTGTGGGTAGTAAAATATATGCATAAAAGTGCTCAGTTATAAAAAAAAATTTTAAAAAAGTGCTCAGTTATGTTTTATTAAACTAGTGCATTCTTCCAATCATCCAATGAGGATAAATGATCAATTCTACTCAAATTCTTCTAGAGAATTAAAAATAAAAATAAGAATTATTCCTAACAGTTTCTATGAGATATATATTAACCTAATATAAAAAAAGAGAGAAAAAAATGCTATTAAAGAAAATTACAGAAAAATATTTCTGAAGAACTTTGCGAAATTCTGTACAAAACCTTAGTGAGTTGAATTCAGCAACACATCCAAAAAATTAAAACCAATTGGACTTATTCTAGAGCTAGAGGCATGTTTTGCTATATAAAAATGAATCATTGTATCACACTAAATAAATCAAGGAAGAGATTAAAATAATGTGATTATATTCAAATTACCAAGAGAGCTTTTGACAAGTTTTAATACCTTTGAAGATTAAAATAATAAAAATACCTCTCGAGTAATGAGGATGAAAGTTACTTAAGCGTATTGAGGGCACAAAAATAAATAAATAAATAAACAAACTGTAGCCAATAGTGGAAAAATAAAGCTCTCCATATAGGAAAAAGACAAGGATGTTCTCATTCAATTATTTTTCACTGTGGTATTTTACATCTCAGACAAAGAAATTAGGGAAGAAAAAGAATCATAGTAATTCAAATGGAAAATTATATATTAAATCAAAAAAGCAAGTTATGCAATTTTAAAAAAGACTCAACTAAAGTGATTTTTTGGAAACCATAAATCAAAAAATCCACTACCTCCACCATCCAGCCACCGCCATGCTCCAGGCCGCTTTCTGGAAGCTCGGGCCGAGACTCACGCATGAGTGAAGCCCAATAGAAGCAGGTAAGAAGAACTTTGTGAACTTGAACTCCAGACCCAATGGGACCCGGAAACTGAGATCCTCTTCTTTCTCTCAGCAATCTCCAGCAATCCAGATATCAAACCTAGAAGCCCCACCCGGCCCTGCTCTTCCGGTTTCCACCAATCTCTGGTGACCTAGGGATCACATCCAGAGCCCCACCCTACTGGTACCAGATAAATACCTCATCTGCATACCTCCACTACCTCCATTACCTACTCTACCCAGCCGCCACCAAGCTCCAGGCCACTTTACGGACCGCGCGAAAATCATAAGACACTTAATACCCATCTTCTAAGATTGTCGGACAATATGTGATGGGGTTTAAATATGGTTTGAACCATGGGGAAACCTGCAAAGTTGATTAGAGGCCATCCTAAAAGCCTCTATCCATCTTGGGCAGCCTGGCAAGCTACTGAGAGTATCGTGTCCGCATGGCAGAGCCTGGCAAGCTATTTGTGGCGTATTTGATATGGCAAAAACAATAAATATAATGGGTCTTGTTCCCTGACCCTGAAAGAGCCACCAATAAGGCAGTGTTAACAAGGATAAGGAAGGAGAGGCTGATAAAATCTCAGCTGCCAAAACGAAGAAGGACAAAGATGATTGTCTGTATTATTAAGACATGTATGTTGGCATCAGAAGCATCTATTGAGGACCTGATGGTGCAAGCAAGAAAGATCAACTACGACATCATTGGTCTGACTGAGAAGAGAAGGAATCAAACACATCATGCCATTTTCAACACTGGAGAAGAACTATTCCTCAGAACATGCCAAAAAAGAGGCATTGGTGGTGTCTGTGTCCTTGTCAACACGACTTGGCAATGAGCATTGATTCATTTGAATGCCTAACAACCCAAATTGGATGATTACACTCGAATAAATGTGGCTTACTGCTGGCAGTTTCTATGTTTGTTGTCCATGCACCAACATCCAATTATGATAAAGAAGAAATTGAGAAGTTCTACTATGGAGCTGGAGATATCCTTTAAAGAAGATCACATCTTCTACAAGATCATTGTCTGTGATTTTAATACCAAGATTGGACCGAGAAGATCAGCCGAAGAACTCCACATTGGGAAGCATGCCCTAGAATGGAATGAACAGTACGGTAAGAGACTCTCTGAGTTCATCATGTTGACCAAGAGCATCCATAGAAACTCACAGTTTCAGAAGGCTAAATCTAAACGTTGGACATGATAGTCTCCCAGTGCACATTTCCACAAAGAAAGTGACCACATCATATAAAATCTATGGTTTTGCCTGACCGATGTAGCTGTTGTCCCAAAATTCCAAATGGGGTGAGACCATCATCTCCTTTGTGCAAAATTCTACTTCAGGGAGCAGGGAAAAAGGGCTGCAAAGTTTAAGAAGAGAACTCCCAGAACGACAACCAACTGGGAGCTCTTTGGCACTATTCCAGCAACATGGGAAGATGCTGTTGTTGACAACCACACCTCCATTTTTCTGTGAGGAATGCTGAGAGAGAGAAATAGCCAAAAAATAAGCCTGTCTTCGAAAACTATTGAGCACATTCAGCAATGTGACTTTGGGTGAGCCTCAGGCAACCACAAGTGAATGTCCAAGCTTGCAAAGAAGTGCAGAGAAGTGATAAAGAAAGACCTCAAAGAAAGAAGAGCAACAGTGCTGACCGATGTGGCAGAAGTGGGGAAAAGCATTCACAATGCCTGCCTGTCCTTTGCCAACTACAAGACCAAGATGACTGTACTCTGAAGTCCTGATAGATGTATCACATCTTCCAGAAGATCAATGGAGAAGATTATCTATGACATCTACTCATATATATTCAATAGCCACGTCCACCAGCCACATATCAAATTCCGCAGATGGAAATGTCATTCCCAACGTTCTCCCTTCCAAAATCTGACACGCCATTTCATCAGAAAAGAAGAGAACAGCACCAGGACCAGACAAGGTCAGACCCGAACAACTGAAGAACCTGCCGTCCGTACTCATCAATACACTGGCCCTGCCCTTCACACACTACCTGTCTGAATGCAAGGTTTCATCCCAATGGAAAACCAGCAGGACTGTATTACTCTACAAGAAGGGAGACATCCACGACATTGGCAACTATCACCCGATCTGCCTGTTATCTATCATCTACAAGTTGTTCACTCGAGTCATCCTGTATAGAATTGGCAGAACACTAGATGATGGAGAACCGTGCTAGCAACCGGGTTCCAGAAAGGATTTAGCATGATTGAGCATATCCACACAGTAACCTGGGTCACTGAGGTTTCTCAGAAGTTCAATATGCCACTCGTCTAACATTCATTTATTTAAAGAAGGCCTTTGATTCTGTTGATATGGAAATGGTCATCAAAGCCCTAACCAAACAGGGCATTCAAACTCAATAATCAGGATCCTCCATGAGCTGTATTACTAATTCATTACCAAGATCTCACCATTCTACAAGGAAATGATTATTGAAGTCAAGTGATTATTGATATCAATGGTATCAGGTGATACCATTTCACCAAAAGTCTTCAGGGGAACCCTAGAGAATGTCATGTGATACTGGAATGGGAAGCAATGGGAGTGAAGATAGATGGTTGGCAACTACACCACCCCTTCTTGCTGAAGACATAGTTGTAATAACAGCGAACATTAGCCAAGTGGCACAAATGCTGGCCAACTTCGACCATGAGTATGGAAAGCTCAGCCTACAGCTGAATCTCACAAAGACAATGTTTATGAGAAACGGTCTCATTCCTGAAGTTCATTCACTCTCAATGGAGGGAGCATCTCTAAATGCAACAGTTATATGTACCTAGGTCAAGAAGTCAAAATGACAAGTGACCTGTCACCTGAGTTGATCAGGAGGAAGAGAGCAGCATGGAATGCCTTCAAAAGTGTTGGAGAAATATCTAAGAGGACAAAGAACCTCCAGCTCCGGGCACATCTCTTCGATTCCACTTTTCTTCCTGGATTAACATATGCCTCAGAGAACTGGGCCCTAAGAAAACAGGATGAGAATGCTATTTGGGTCTCCCAAAGAGGAATCAAAAAAGCTATGCTTGGAGTATCATGCTTCACTCAGGTGAGGGAAAGAATCCGGAGTTCCGACCTCCATTGACGGTCAAGAATCAGGGATGCCGTCTCATTTGCCAAGGCGTCAAATATCAGTTGAGCTGGACACATATTGCAATTTGGAGATGACCGCTGGACTAGAGCTGTTACTGACTGGATTCCACATGATGTCATAGGATCATGTGGTCACCCACCTTCGAGATGGTCAGACTTCTTCGTCAAGACCCTGAACGATCAGTTTGAGGTTCTTTGTTTTTCTGTACCGAACAGAAAAGTAAGAATGAGATAATAAGATGTCACTTCTGGGAGCTGGGTTTTATAGTCTCTGTGTCTTGTCCATTGATGGAATTACATGGCACCAGGGGGCCAGTTGGTGGGTGTGACCCCTGCCTACTGGAAGATGGAGGATCTGGGTGGAGGATGCTCAGCCCCGATCTGAGCAGGCTTGGAGATCTAAGCCCCGGGATCCACATGCCTTTGTTCCTCTGCCGGTACCTTCATGCGTGTGGAGAATGGCCTCAGCATGGTTGTGGCTGGTTCTGGAGGTCTTCGGCTGCCAGAGTTCTGGACGGGGGGGGGGAGGGGGGGTGGACTCAACCCACCTCTGTCTAAGGGACCCGGCAAGGACAGCCAGGCTTGGGGGCAGGAGACTATGTGCTGTTCTCTTCCCAGAGCTGGGTTTTGTAGTCTCTGAGTCTTGGTCGTTGATGGGATTACACGGTGCCAGGGGGCCAGTTGGTGGGCGTGACCCTTGCCTACTGGAAGATGGAGGATCTGGGTGGAGGATGCTCAGCCCCGATCCAAGCAAGCTTGAAGATCTCAGCCCCAGGACCCGTATGCCTTTGTTTCTCTGCCGGTACCTTCATACGTGTGGAGAATGGTCTCAGCATGGTTTGACTGGTTCTGGAGGTCTTCAGCTGCCAAAGCTCTGCTTGGGGTGGGCAGGGAATCTCAACCCATCCCCCTCTAAGGGGCCCTGTTGAGGACAATCAGGCGTGGAGGCAGGAGACTCTATATACAATTTTTGTGTATAAATATCCATACACAAAAATATGTCCGATTTTTATGTGTAACAAGATCTGAAATGTCACAGGAATTAACTTAGTATAGTAGGTGAAATTTTTATAAATTGAACAATTTGACACAATATAAGAATTAAAGAGAATTACAGGGAAATATTCTCAATGGTTCTAGGTTGTAATAATTTAAATGAATAATATGATTCTTATACTCAAACTACTATAAAGATTCAAATAAATCTAATGTTATATAAATTCAAGGTAATCCTGTGACATTTTCTAGGATATAAAATATATACTATTGAAAAATACACATAATCGTAAAACTTTGTATAGCCACAGCAATTTGAGTAAAAAGAGTAAAAAAAGCATTGGGATCTTTGAGTCTATTTTATTTAATAATATTTATTGAGATCGTTACAACATGCCACGCACACACTAGAGCCTGGCAAGCTATTTGTGGCTTATTTGATATCCCAAAAACAGTAACAAAAATGGACCTCATTTTCCTGAACCTGAAAGTTTTCCCAATACTGGAGCATTGAGAAGGACGAACAACGAGGTGCTACTAAAATCTCAGGGCTGAACTAGGATGCCAATACAAAGAAGAACTAAAATGACTATCTGCCTTTTTAACACATGAACACTGTCATCGGAAGCATCTGTTGAGAATCTGATGGAGCAAGATCAGAAGACAAATTATGACATCAATGGATTTACCAAAATGAGAATGCACCGATCACATCATTGCCATTGTTTTATTGTTTTTGTTTTTGTTTTTTTGCTTTTTGGGTCACACTCAGCAATTCTCAGGGGTTACTCCTGGCTTTGCACTCAGGAATTATTCTTGGAGGTGCTTGGGGGACCATATGGGATGCCAGGGATCGAACCCGGTTCGGCAGCATACAAGGCAAATGCCCTACCTGCTGTGCTATTGTGCCGGCACCACATCATTGCCATTTTTTAAAATTTTTATTAGTGAAACACCATGAGGTACAGTGGTAGATTTACAATTTTTTGTGCTAGGGTTTCGATTATACAATGATCAAATACCCATCCCTCCACCAGTGCCTATTTTCCACCACCATGGATAATATCCCTCCCACCCCCATCCCTCCCATCCCACCCTGCCTCTGTGGCAGGGCATTCCCTTTTGTTCTCTCTCTCCTTTTGGGTGTTGTGGTCTGCAAAAGAGGCATTGAGTGGCAAACATGTTCAGTCCATAGTCTACTTTCAACATGAATCTCCCCTCCTGGGAGGATCCTCCAAACACCCTTTATTTGGTGCTCCCTTCTCTATCTGAGCTGCCCTTTCTCCTAGAATGCCCAGCTGGCCTCTAAGGTATGGAGTAATCCTCCTGGTGCTGATCTCAGCTATTCTTGGGTGTTAGTCTCTTATTTTGTTACTTTATGTTCCCCAGATGAATGCAATCTTTCTATGTCTATCCCTCTCTTTCTGACTCATTTCACTTAGCATGATACTTTCCATGTTGTACAACTTGTATGTAAATTTCATGACTTCACCTTTTCTAACAGCTACATAGTACTCCATTGTGTAGATGTATCAAAGTTTCTTTAACCAGTCATCTGTTCTTGGGCACTGAGGTTTCTTCCAGTTTCTGGCTATTGTAAAGAGTGCAGCAATAAACAAACAAGTGCAGATGTCACTTTGACTATACATTTTTGCCTTTCTGGGATATATTCCCAGGAGTGGTATTACTGGGTCAAATGGGAGCTCAATTTCTAATTTTTTGAGAATGGTCCATACTGTTTTCCAAAGGGGCTGAGCCAGTTGGCATTCCCACCAACAGTGAAGGAGTGTCCCTTTCTCGCCACATCCGCGCCAGCATCAGTTGCTTTTGTTCTTTTGAATGTGGGGATCATTGCCATTTTTGACACTGAAGAACTGTTTCTCGGAACATATGACAGTGGAGACACCGGTGGTATCATTGTCCTAATCAACATGAACTTGGAAATGAACATGGATTCCTTTGAATGCCTAGCAACCTGAATCAAAGGCTTACATTGGAACATATGTGGCTTATTGATGGCAGTTTCTATCTTTGTCATCTACACACCAATATCCAACTACAATGAAGAAGAAATTGAGAAGTTCTACATGAAGCTGGAGAAGTCCTATGAAGAAGACTACACCCTCGGCAAGGTCAATTTTTGTGATTTTAATGCTACGAAAGGACTAAGAGCGTCACACGAAGAACTCCACATTGAAACCCATGGTCTAGAATGGAACAAAAATGGTGAGAGACTGAACTCATTATGTTGACCAAGACCATTCATGGTAACTCACAGTTCCAGAAAGCCGAATCTAAACTTTGGGCATGGGAGTCTCCCAGCGGACAGTTCCACAATGAAATTGATCTCATAATATTGAATTGATGGTTTTTCCTGACTGATGTCACTTTTGCCCCAAAATTCCAAATGGGATCAGACCACTATCTCCTTTCTGTGAAATTCTACTTCATGGAGCAGCAAGAAAGGGCTTCAAAGTTTACCAAGAGAACACCCAGGACGACCACCAACTGGGAGTTCTTTGGCACTACTTCAGCAATATGGGAAGATACAGTTGCTGACAACATTGATAAGGAATATGATCAACTGGTTCAGCACCTTCATGATGTGCGAGGAATGCTGAGAGAGAGAAAGCCACAAAAAGACACCTGTCTTCGGAAACTCTTGAGCTCATTCAACAACGTGGTTTGGCGCAAGCCTCAGGCAATCAAAAGGTAATGTCCATGCTCACAAAGCTTTGCAGAAAAGTGATAAAGGAAGACCTCAATGAGAGAAGAGCAGCAGTGTTGGCCGATGCAGCAGAAGCCAGGAAAAGTATTCGCAATGCCCACCTGTACTTCGCCAACTAAAAAGAGAAAGAAGACTGCCTTCTGACATCCTTATGGATCTATCATATTTTCCAGAAGGACAATGGAAAAGGTTATTCAAGACTTCTACTCGGTTTTGTTTGATAGCCATGTCCACCTGCCCACATACCAAATTCCACAGGATGGATATGTCGTTAACACTGTTTTATCTTCCATGATCCAACATGCTATTTTGTCAGTAAAGAAGCATACAGCACCCAGTCCAGACAAGGTCAGATCCGAACACCTGAAGAATGTCACCAGTACCCATCAATACACTGGCTCGGCTCTTCACACACTCCCTGTCTGAATGCAAGGTTCTGTCCAAATGGAAAACCAGACAGGCAATTCTGTTGTACAAAAAGGGAGACATCCATGACATCAAAAACTATCACCTGATCTATCTGTTGTCCATCATCTACAAGTCATCCTGAATAGGATAGGCAGAATATAAGATGAAGGACAACCATGGGAGCAAGCCAGGATCTGAAAAGGATTTAGCATGATTGACCATATTCACACAGTGACCAAGCTCATTGAAGGTTCGCGAGAGTACAAGATGCTGCTCTGTGTAGCATCCATTGATTTAAAGAAGACCTTTGAGTCTGTTGATACTGAAGTGGTCATCGAAGTCCTAGCCAAACATGGTGTTCAAACTTAGTACATCAGGATCCTCCATGGGCTGTATTACAGATTTGCCACCAGGATCTCACCATTCTACAAGGAAGTGATCATCTACGTAATGAGAGGGGTTCAGGGCAATACCATTGCACCAAAATTCTTCAGTGCCACCCTCGAGAACATCATGCGATGACTGGAATGGAAAGGAATGGGGGTGAATATAGACGGTTGGCAACCACACCATTCCACTTTGTTGATGACATTGTTCTAATAGCACCAAATATCAGCCAAGCAGCACGAATGCTGGCCGACTTCAACCATGAGTGTGGAAATGTCGAACTGGAGCTGATTCTCAGGAAACAATGTTTATGTGAAACAGACTAGGTCCTGACGTTCCATTTGCCCTCAATGGAACAAACATCTTTGAATGCTGCAGTTATGTGTACCTAGGTCAAAACTCAACATGATAAATGATCTGACGCCTGAACCACACAAGAGAAAGAAAATAGCATGGAACACCTTCAAGAGTGTCAAAGAAATAGCTAAAAGGATGAAAAAACTCCACCTCCGGGCATATCTTTTGACTCCACTGTTCTTTCTGCACTAATATATGTCTCAAAGACCTGGGCCCTACGAAAACAGGACAAAAATGCTTCGGGTATCCCAAAGAGGACTCAAAAGAGCTATGCTTGGAATATCACGTTTCCCTCAAGTAAGAGAAGGAATCCAGAGTTCTGACCTCCGTTGACAATTGAGAATCAGGGATGCTGTCTTGTTTGCCAAGTTATCGAAAATCAGATGGGCCAGATATGTATGTGATTTAACTGGACTAGAACTATTACTAATTGGATTCCATGAGACTTCAAAAGAACACTTGGCCACCCACCAACAAGATGGTCAGACTTCTTAGTCAAAACCCTAATTGAACAGTTTGATTTTCTCCATGTTCTTAGAGCAAGGAGATGTCATTGGACTACACTAGCACTCGACAGGGACAAATGGAGACATTACTGGCTCTCATTCAAGCAAATCAGTGATCACAGGGATGAAAGTGATTTATTTATTATTTATTTATTTTTATTTATTATTCATTTATTCCAACAGAAGCTTAGTATGACATGGGCCTTCTCCAGTTAATAACATAGTTGGACAGTGAGTGTTTCCACTTGATGATGTAGTGATACTGAAAGACATCTGGATGCCCAAAGATGCTCCAGGGACACACAGGCTCTTTCTAGTGGTACTCAGGAAGACCTCAAAGATACTCTGGATATCTAACTCTTAAATTGGTACATATACCCTTGATTCCTGAGGTATCTTCATGACTTCATTCCACTGCCTTACTACTGGAAAGATATAGCAATAAAGAAGTGTGGTTTAAAATCAGATATTTACGCCAATGAAGTAGAACTGATAAGCCAGATGTAAATTCTCAGGTACCTGAAGAGTTCACATTTTAAAAGGAATTCTGAGATGACATAGGCAGAGCCACTGGCAAGCACTACCCAGAAACCAATACACGCCTACATAAAACTAGTCATGCTGGTGTCCTGTGGTAAGTTCCTCCAGCACAGTCACAGACCCAAATGCAGCTATGGATGGAGCACAGCTTGTGAAAACCCATGAGTAAATGAGCTGAGCCAAGTCAGACCCTGGGCCTGTACCTGCATTCTTTGATATGAACTGTAAAAATCTATGCATGCTTCAAGGTTATGTGTTTGCGGGCTCTCTGGATGGCTCTGTCTCACCACCCACTTTCGGTGCTCTAGAGCCGCTGTGTGTGGCCTGGATCAGGACAGCTGTTGACCAAGGGCAGACGAAGGAAGAGATAAGGGCCTGACTGGTTGGCCTTAATAGCAGTTTATTACAAGGAAGTTTAACCCATAGAAGAAATTTATGTTATGGAGGGCCCAGGTACTCTCAAGCACGTGTTCCCTCTTGTTAGCCTCTCCATGGTCCATCTTGCCCCCTTGGTCTCTCCTCTCCCTCTCCAGCTTTCTTGTCTCTCCAACTCCCTTGCAGTCTGGGCTGACACTGACCCCAGTCAGGTAGCAAAAACAACATAAGAGAGCCCTTCCTGAGGGTCCACCTAATAGGTATTCTAAAGCCCTTCCTGACTGCCCCAAGCAAAAATACCTCCTAAGGTGTTTTCTCCTTTCCTCAGTCCAATAACTATCAACATATCAATACTAGCTATTTTTGTATGGACACAGTAAGAGATAATATTGAAGCTTGTAGGGCAGCTCTCCTGGGAACATCTTGCCACAGACTCAGACTACAGCATTTAGGCCAGATTAATCATTCCTAACCCTAGCAGGATCCAAATCTAGTTATTACCTTTTGGATCATGGCAACATTTGTCCATGACCAGCTCTTAACTTATAGTTAAGCATTATGGCGCTTTGACCAGGCTCGTCTCGATGCCAGGGTGTCACATAGCTTACTGCTTACCCTGGTTCCATCCATTGGGACCCTGCTTTGGGGGGGCACAAGGAAGTAAAGGCAGCTGAGGCTTAGGTAAGAGAACAGATGCCCAGGAGAGAAATATCACTGAGAGTCACATTACAAAAGCATGTCTTCTTGTGTCTATACGAAAAGGACATTGCTCTGAACAAACTATGCAATGGACTTAGGGAGAAGAGAAAAACAATATTTACAAGTCAACAGAGCACAAAGAAAGAGGTCACAAATAAACACAGAGAAATGAGAGCACTGTGATGAGAGCAACCCAATAAACCTAAACTACCTGAGGTATGCAGGAAGGACAAAACAGTGTTATCCTATATCTCGTACATCTTGGTGCCCGATTCATACCCAACACCCAGCTCAGCCCAGTCAAACCAGAGCCCATGTACTTGAAGATTGAAGCTATACAATAGGATTTTCAATAGTTGTCCTACAACTCAGAAAATTAAGCATCAGAAATAGTAAAATATAATGGAACTGAGTCATGTCAATAGGGTCACAAAAATTCAAAACCGAAATGAATTATATCATACCTCTCTAACCTGGATGAACAAAATGTTAGAACAATTCTATTACTGCTTCTTGATAACAACATTATATTTATACAGATAATAAAAATGAAGAGTCTGATGGAGAAAAGCAAAAACTATTTCAGATAGAAGTAAAAGGACTAAAGAACACGTTAGCAAATCTCAGTTGCTGAATCAGTGAAAAAAAAAGATCTGATACACAACTCCAACAGGAAATAAAAGATAATATAAAAAAGAATCATAAAAATACAGAAAGAATATAAAAGACATTTTTCTTAATACAAGAAAGAACAACCTCAGAATAATAGGAATTCCAGAAGAATAATAATGAGGAAGAGTGTAACAGTGGTGCAATAAGGAAATCACAGGAGGAAACTTCCTCATCTGACAAAGGTGATGGGAAAACTTACCCAGAGCTCAAAAAGTGCCAATCAAAGTAAAACCAAGCAGAATAATACCAAGATGCATTGCTATCAAAATGACAAGAATCAGAAGATAGTGACAGACTCCTTAAAGTAGTAAAAGAAGCAGTCTCATGTACAAGGGAAAAGCATAAAATTCAGATTCTCCAATGAAAATCTATAGCATGAAATGAATGGAGAGACATACACAAAATATTAAATGAAAATAACCACTAACCAAATATCCCTAGCAAAACTATCACTTAGTAAGTAAAGAGATAAAAATATCATCAGACACAGAGCTACTTGAGAACATTTTAATATCAAAACCAGGAATGATGCTGATTCTCAATTGGTTAATAGAAAATAAAAGAAAATAAATATAATAATCAATCAAACTTATCATAGGTAAATCACAACAAATCCCTTCATGTCTTTAATTTTTTAACTTTAATTTTATTCATTTTTGTTTTGGGGTCACACTATGCACTCCTAGTATACTCCTATCTCTATATTCAGTGGTCACTCCCGGTGACTGAAGAACCTACTGGGGTGTCAGAATTTGAACCTGGTGCCTCTTCATGCTAGGCAAGTTCTGTGCCAACTGTGTTTGCTCTGGCCCCTGTTATTTTTAAAATGTCAGTAGACTAATCTCCCATAAAGTGACACAGAGTGTCTTCTATTAAGAAAAAAAAAACTCTGAAAACCTTTGTTGCTTATAAAAGAGACACTCTTGTGGTAAGAACAGTCTCAGATTAAACAGCTGAAAAATATTTTATAGGATAAAGGCAGTTTAATAAAATCAGCAATGGTTATATTGGTATCAGACAAAATGATATTCAAGTTAAAGAAAAAAGAAGATAGGGATGGGTAAAGGGATAAGTAGATTAAGAGGACTTCTCATCAACATATATTTACATTGCACAAAATGAATGGGAATGGGCAGAAAAATTTATAAAGCAGTTGTTAATAGATACAAAAATACATTAATAACAGCACAATAGTCATGGAAAATTTAATACTATTCACATCATTGGATGTACTAACCAGACAGAACATCAAAAGAAAAAACCCATGAGCCTTAAATGAGGAATTGAAAAAACTGGATCTAATCGACATAAATTCACAACATTCCCCTCACAAAATGCCAAATACACAGTTCTCAGCATGAAAACATTCTCCAGGATAGCTCACACATCAGGACACAATTCAAATATTCACAAAGTCATGTAAATAGATACTGTATCATGTGTATTCAGACCAGAGCTTCATGAAGGTAGAAATAAATCACAAATAAAAGTTTCTAAAAGCTCCACCATTCAAAAAAATGAACATATACTTTTAAATAACAACTGGTTTGAGGAAGAAATCAAAAGATTGCACAAAATAAATAAGAATAAAACTACAAACAATCATAATGTATGGGACAGCAAAAATAGTATTATAGAGAAAGTTCTTAGCACTGCAGCCTTACATCAGTGAAGAAAAAAAGTTCAAATCAATAATTTAAACTCATAATGTGAGAAACTAGAAAATGATTAATAAATGAATTCAAAATAAAGTGTAAGCAAGTAAATGATAAAATTGAAATATAAATACATGACATAGGAACCAAGAAAGCAACACAGAGGCTCAGAGAAACCAGTAGGGAGTTAGTAAAAAAAAATTAAAGAAATTGAAAAAAATATTAGCTGGATTCACAAAGAATTAGGAATGGTTTTTTGAATGATGAAGCTTTTAGAAACTTTTATTTGTGATTTATTTCTACTTTCATGAAGCTCTGGTCTGAATACACATGATACAGTATCTATTTACATATAATGTAAATTAAATTTTAAAATTGTCACTGTCACTGTCATCCCATTGTTCATTGATTTGCTCGAAAGGGTGCCACTAACATCTCCATCCATCCCTGTCATGTGCTAGTGTAGCCCGATGGCATATTGGGGAATCTTTTGGGGTCAGGGGAATGAGGACCATCATCCATCATTGCTACTGTTTTTGACATATTGCGTACTCCATCATAATTTAAAATTTAAAATTTTAAAATTAGAAGGTAAATCAAAAGACACCCCAGAAATGCAAAAAAAAAAAAAGAGAGAAAGTAACTCAGTAGAAGTTATTGTGAACTACTCTATGGCACTAAATTGAAGAAGCTAAATGAAATTGATTCTTTGAATCGTACCACCTCCCAGTTTTTTTTTCCCCAATTTTATTGAATCACTCTGGGCTTGTTACAAGCTTTCATGTTTGGGTTACAATCACACAATGATCAAACACCCATCCCTCCACCAGTGCACATTCCCCACCACCAATATCCCTGGTATATAGCCCCTTTCCCACGCTCCCCCTGCTGGCATGGCAGACAATATTCCCCATACTCTCTCTCTACTGTTTTTTTTTTTTTTTGGCTTTTTTTGGGTCACACCCAGCAATGCATGGGAGTTACTCCTGGTTCATACACTCAGGAATCACTCATGGCGGTGCTCGGGGGACCATATGGGATGCTGGGAATCGAACCTGGGTCGGCCATGTGCAAGGCAAATGCCCTACACGCCGTGCTATTGCTCCAGCCCCTCTCTCTTTACTTTTGTTAAGTATGGTTTTGGAACTCCTAAGAACGTTAGAAATTACATATTAATTTATAATGTTTAAATAAAGGTAAAAAAAAGGTAAAGGCCCTCCCGTTGATCGTCGATTTGCTCGAGCGGGCCCAGTAACGTCTCCATTGGAGACTTTGTTGTTACTGTGTCTGGCATATCGAATACTCTCGGTAGCTTGCCGGGCTCTCCGAGATGCAAATGTTTAAATAAATTTAAATAATTTGTAATATTTAAATAAATTTAAATAATGAAAATACAATATTTTTTTAAAAACCAGAGAAGGATATCAGTAAATGTGAAAATATTCCATATTTTAGATTTGACATTATCCCAAAACACCCTGTCAAAGCACTGTGTAGATTCAATTCTGGTGATATTCATTCAGCAACATATAAAAAAGTCATTAAAATTTGTTTGGAATCATAGGACTCTCAAAAAAAATCAAAGCAGTATTTAGAAAAATTAGATGGAAGGTGTTTCATACCTTGACTGTATTTTGTGTTACAGTGCTGTGGTTACTATATGAAACAGGGGAGGACTGGAATAAAGACAGACTGTCAAATCAATATAACAGAATTGAATTTCCACAACTAATTATTCAGATTTTTGTTTATTTCTCTTTGGGCCACACCTGGCTCTGTTGCTCTGACATAAGGGATCATACATAACTGGGCTTGGAGGACCCATATGTGGTCCCAAGAATCAAACTGGTTTATGTTTGCTTGCAAGGCAATTGCTTTACCCACTGTGCTGTCACTCAGGGAATCAATGCTTCAGATTATGGACAGTTATTCTATGATGAAGAATATAGGTAAAAAAAAGTGACAAGGATAGTCTCTTCAAATGGTGTTAGGAAAATTAGATAGTCATTTGTAAAAAATAAATAAATAACTGTAACTGTACGTATTTCACACCATTTAAAAATACTTAATTCCAAGTGAATGAAGACCCTATGATAAGGTGAGAATCCATAAATGACATTTAGTAAAAATAAGGAAAAAAATCAATAATATGGACATCAGAAATGATTCTAGCAATAAGGATAACAAAGGAAGATGCATACAAATTGACTTTGTATCAAAAGAAAAAGAAAATTTTCCTTATTGAATGGGAAATAATGTTTGCACATGAGATATTAGATAAAGAGAAAATACTAAAGATATATAAAGCATCCACAAAGATCAACAACAGCAAAAAAATTCAATAGCCACATAAAAATAAATAGAGAAAACTCTGAAAAACACTTTATTAAAAATAAAAAAATGAATGATTAAAAAACATATGAAAAGGTGGTCAATGTGACGTTCATTAATTTGAAAATTTAAATCAAAACAATGGACCACACACCAACACCTCTCACACCAACAAGAGTTGAATATAACAAAAAGACTGTAATCAACTGTTGTTGGGAGTGTGATGAGAAAGGAACTTTCATTCACTTCTTTCGTGATAATGCTATCTGCTTCAGCTTCTAAGGAAGACTGTACAGAAACTTTATTTAAAAAAAAAAACAACTAAGAATAGAATTCACATAGTGGCAATTCTGCTACTTGGCATCTACCTGAAAACAGAAAAACATTATTTGAAAAAGTGTATGTACTTTTGTGGACTGCAGTGCAAATCACAATAACCAAGAGTTCAAAACAATAGAATACCTAAATATAGGTGAGCAGATGAAAAATTGCATATATACTATTATTTATCTGGTCACCTGCATTTAGACATTTTGTTATGGGTGTGTGCATGTATATATATGTGTGTGTGTGTGTGTTTGTGTGTGTGTGTGTATGTGTGTGTATATATATATATATATATATATATATATATATACTACTCAGCTGTAAGATAAATTTAAAATTTGCCTTTTATCTACAACATGGTTAGCAGGTTAGTAGGTTAGTAGGTTAGTAGGTACAACATGGTTAACATGGTTAGTAGGTGACAAGTTTAGCAGAATAGATCAGAGAAAGAATGACAAAAGCCAGATGATTTCAACCATATGTGGCATATACATATATAAATCTATGTATATGGTGGAAACAAATCCTTAAACTCTGATTACATAATTGAGGCTAGCAAGTTTGGTAGTGGGGATGGAAGGGATAGGACAGGCTAGAATGCCACAAGACACATAACGAATCTTTATATCATTAAGTTATGTTGCTGTGGAAGCTATTATTTCTGGTAACTATTATTGAACAAAATTTAATAATTCATTTTTAATCTTTTCTGATATGCTTAGTTGCTCATTTTGCATGCATTAGTACAATAGTTGCTTTACTAAACTTCAGCATAAATAACTTTTTGAATTTTTGGTTTTATAATTTTTAGTTTTTAATATTTGAAAATTATTTGGAATTTTTATTAAACAAATATTACCTTCAATTTTTAAAGTTAATTACCAAATATTAAATCATACATTACAACATAAAATAAAGAAAATATTAAATAATGTAAGACATAAAATCAATTTTGAACACTTTACCATTAATGAATTAAGTAAATTAAAAATTATTTCATTATTATGCAAAGATCCTCTTTTTAAAAACATAGCTTTGTGTCTATTAACTGCATTTGTAGAAGAATTATCATAATTATCGCAAAATCTGAGAAAAATATAATGGATCAAAACTGCAGTATTGAGTCATGAGTAATTTAACTCATAAAATAGTTCTACTATGGTTCTATAATAATTTTCAAAAGTGTTCCAGAAAACTTTATAACAGGAAAAATTCAATAACTCTTCTTTTCAATAAAACATATTTTCAGAACAACATGGACTCAATAAAGAACTGTACACTTAACATGATTTTAAAAATATATTCATATAAAATTTATATTGATTAAACAACATAAATAGAACTTTCTGAATGCCATATACTAAGCCCAATATTACATTTGTCATTAAAGTACCAAATTTAAAATTTTAACATAAATTCAATGTACACTATATAGCATAGTGTGAATCTTCAGAAATTGACATTACATTTAAGAAATAATACAGAAACGAATATTTTACCCTTAATCTATAGTTCTTTTTAAAATGGTATAAAATGTTATGTCACTTGGAGGATTGCATTACATCAAACAGATATAAGAATGGTAAAATTTATTATTATTATTTTTTTTTTTTTACTGACCGACTTCAACCGTGAGTGTGGAAAGGTCAGACTACAGCTGAATCTTACAAAGACAATGTTTATGAGAAACAGCCTCATTCCTGACACTCCATTCGCTCTCAAGGAACCACCATCTCCGAATGCAACAGGTACATATACCTAGGTCGAGAAATCAACATGATGAATGACCTGGCACCTGAGTTGCGCAGGAGGAAGAGAGCGGCTTGGAATGCCTTCAAGAGTGTTAAAGAAATAACTAAGAGGACAAAGAACCTCCAGCTACCAGCACATCTCTTCAATTCCACTGTTCTTCCTGCATTAACATATGCCTCAGAGACTTGGGCCCTACAAAAACAGGATGAGAACGCTATTCGGGTCTCTCAAAGAGGAATCAAAAGAGCTATGTCTTGAATATCATGATTCACTCAAATGAGAGATAGAATCCGGAGTTCTGATCTCAGTCAACACTCAAGAATCAGGGACGCTGTCTCATTTGCCAAGGAATCAAAAATCAGATGGGCTGGACACGTAATGAAGTTTACAGATGACCGCTGGACAAGAGTCATCACTGACTGGATTCCACGGGACGTCAAAAGATTGCGTGGACGCCCATCTACAAGATGGTCAGACTTCTTCACCAAGAGCCTGAATGATCGGTTTGAGGCTCTGCATGTTCCTAGAACGAACAGATGCCATTGGGCTACACTAGCATGCAACAGGGATGAATGGAGACGTTACTGGCACCCGCTCGAGTAAATCGATGAATAACGGGGGATCAAGTGATCAAGTGAAAATTTATTATGTGTGAGGTCCCCTACTATTATTTATGTTGATGTTAATTACTCACTTTGGGTCTGCTCATAATCACCTCCTGTATTGTTCTACTTCTCTGTTAGATGCATATATGAATAACATAACATTCTGATGAATTAACTAGTTTTATTTAATTTTTTCATCCATCTTATGTATTAAAATTCACTTTGTCAGATTTGAATATAAATTTAACAGGTGATTTTTGTTTGTATGTTAAATCTAGTTGTTTTATTTTGCTTTATTTAACTAAACATAAAATAATTTTTCCGTCCTTTATTTTTTTGGTTGTATGTATCCTTGGGACTGGAGCGGTACCACAGTGATTAGGGTGTTTGCCTTGCATGCGGCTAACCCAGTTTCTATTCCTCCACCCCTCTCGGAAAGCCCAGCAAGCTACCAAGAGTTTCCTGCCCGCACAGCAGAGCCTGGCAAGCTCCCCATGGTGCATTCGATATGCCAAACACAGTAACAACAAGTCTCACAATGGAGATGTTACTGGTCCTGCTCAAGCAAATTGATGGGAGAACAGAGCTACAGTGCTATAGTCATTCATTTTTTCTTTCATTAAATAAATACGATTTACAAAGCCATTGACAGTTGAGTTTTAGGCATACAGGATTCCAACACCAACCCCACCTCTCAGCTTCTCTCTGCTTTCCAGGGTGCCTCTCCTGCCATCTCCCCCAACCTGTCACCTTGACTGGTGCACTTCAAAGATTGGCGGTTTTAGTTTGTATCTCATGTTTCCAGTGTGGTTAGTTTTATTTTCTAAATAAAGTTTTGTCCAAAAGAAACTAGAGTTAATTAGAAATTTATCTATTTTTGTAATTTAGAGTGAGTATTAAACACACAAACATATTTTGTGTGATTTTGTCATTGTTTTCTGACTATTTTCATATTTTCTCTTAGAGTCTTCCTTAATCTTCACTTTTGATAGTATTTTTTAACACCTCCTGTCGATTCCTTCATCATTTAATTTTATGTTTTGTTTTATGGATATCCTATTGTTCAGACACAAAGTTCTACTAAAAGCATTAAGTATGGGTTGATAGTTACTTACCTTTGACACATAGATATGCAACATCTGGCTCCCTGTGCTGCCAGAGAAACTGCCCAGTTTCACGACTGATCTCATAGAGATGCCAGGGACTGAGTTATCTCAGGCAGGACAGGTTGCAACAGAATCCAGATGTCTAGCGCTTTTGCAGCATGTGGGTAGACCAAGTCATTGTCCTGCTAAATGTCCAGCATTTTACCACATCAGCAACCAGTGGTGCCAGAAAAGCAGCCCAGCTTCACAGCTGATCCCATTCAGATGCCACAGAAACTGGTGTGCTCAGCTCCAAAGCTCCCGAAGCTTTGGGACACATATATGGCCGTATAACACTACCAAACTTCACAGAGCTGAGGGCCCTATAGGAGCACAGAAAATTAGATGGGAAAATTGAGTAGAAGTCCACTAAGTTCAGTGAGTGAAACAACAACACAGAAGGCTAAATTCTCTTCTAACAGCTAAATGAAATCCTTAAGCCATTACTTTAGCAACACTGTTTAAAAAGTTGTGGGTGTTTGCCTTGCACTTAGCCGACCCAGGTTCAATTCCTCCATCCCTCTCAGAGAGCCCAGCCAGCTACCGAGAGTATCCTGCCCACACGGCAGAGCCAGAGAAGCTACCCATGAGGTATTCAATATGCCAAAAACAGTAGCAACAAGTCTCACAATGGAGTCATTACTGGTGCCCGCTGGAGTAAATCAATGAACAACAGGAGGACAGTGTTACAGTGCTAAGATAGTGTTACCAAATAGTATAATGTAAATTATTTTGTACCTAAGGGAGAAGGCTTAGATGGGGCCATGGGAAACTGGGGACATTGGTGGAAGGAAGAGGACATTTGTGGTGAACTGATGTTGGAATATTGAATAGTTTACACAGATGTTCTGTGAACAACTTTGTGAATCACAGTGTTTATATAAAGTCTCATTCAAAAAATTTATATGCCTCCCTATAAACATGCATGCTATGTCTCATTTTATACATTTATATTATATGCAACATTTACTATAGTGTGGCTTAATTTAATAGTATTAATTTTGTCTTTTAATAATTTTGTTCCTTCTACTTGTAATAAATACGTGGCTTTTTAGATATTGGCTTTGAATATTTTATTTATTTGTTTGTGTGTATGCCCTGAAGTGCTCAGGGAATATTCCTACTTCTGTAATCAGAGATTACTCCTGCTGGTGCTCAAGGTACCATATGGGGTGACAGTGGTAGAACCTATATTAATCATTTATGAGAAAAACACTTTATCAGCTATACTATCTCCAGCCTCCTATTGCCTTTTTTATGATAAAGTTTCCCAAAGAATGCTAAAGACGCCTGGGAATTGTCACTGTCACTGTCCTCCCATTGTTCATCGATTTGCTTGAGTGGGCCCAGTAACGTCTCCATTTGTGAGATTTGTTGTTACTGTGTTTGGCATATTGAATATGTCACGGGTAGCTTGCCAGGCTTTGCTGCATAGGCAAGATACTCTTGGTAGCTTGCCAGGCAATCCAAGAGGGGCAGAGGAATCGAACCCAGCTCTACCGGGCTGGCTGCGTGCAAGGCAAATGCCCTACACCTGTCCTATCACTCCAGCCCTCCTGGGAATTATTCTCTGAATTATATTATTGCCTGAGTGGGCCCAGCAATGTACTGCTGCTTAGCGAGGCAAACGGAAGGGAATTGCATTGGTTCCCAGGGTTCTCTGTGAATATACTCAGTGGTGTGTTAGTTCAAACTTCGGCCCATGTTATTAGTCATTTTACAGGTTTCTATTTTTTACTTTTGGTAATGGGATTTTTTTCTTATATATGCTTTTTGATGTTTTTATAATTAATTTTCAGTTTAGAAGAATCAAGAAACAATTTTTGGTTTCATTTTAATGATGTACTAGACATTTTGATTTTTTGCTTTCATGGGATTCTTTCTTTCAATTCTGAATATTAACTGTGTTGAATGCATAATTCTTGATTATCACTTATTTTTTTTAGCATTTTGAGTATGTTTTTCACTCTGCTGGTTTCAGACATGTGTGTGTTGATAGTCTATTAAGTTTTTCCTTTTTTTCAAGCAGGTTTATTCTTACTAATTCTAAGAACATCTATATTTAACTTTTGATTTGATTGACCTGCGAGGTATTTTTTTATTTAGAACTCTATTTGCTAACTAACTTGATGGCTGATTGTTTTCCCAGAGTAGAATATACTTTTTGTAATTTTTTGCTTAAAATATTTTTATTTTTCCCCTTCACATCTATTTCTTTACTGTAACTACTATTATTGTTCTTTCGATTTTGTTAAATATTTTCTAATGTAATAATTTTATTTTATTTTACTCAAGAAATATGATGTTACAATAGTGTTTGCCTTGCTGATTTCTCTTTTTGTTTTGTTTTACTTTGGGGGGCCTAACTCACTTTGCTCAGCGATTACTTCTGACTGTGCTCAAGGATTGCTCTGGTGGCATGTAGGGTACCACACGTGGTATCAAACCAGTGTTTGGCCATGTACAAAGAAAGCACCTTATCCCCTGTAGTATGCCAATCTTTACACTTTTGATGAGCAAATTTACTGCATCTCCAAATCCAACAAGAACCTCATTAGAAAAGAAATTTATATTATTTTTCCGCTCTACCGGAGGAGCTTAGATTTTGTTTGGTTTGGTTTTGGTTTTGGTTTTATTGGGGCCGGGGTTGAGGGGGGTGAGGGAGGGAGGCATACCTTGCAGTGTTGAGCTCATTCTTAGCTCTATGCTTAAGGATCACTCCTAGAATGAAACCTAGGTCTGCTGCATGCAGTTCAAAGCCTTACTCTCTGAACTTTCTCTCTCAAATTTGTCTGGGGGCATTTAATTGTTTAATTGTGTAATCTGATAATCCTTCATTCAGTGTGTTGTCAGGACACCCTGTTGTAAATTTTTATTCCATTACTCTCTTCTTCAGTTATGAAACTTATGTTTGGAAGTTTGAAAAATTTTCAGGTCAAGTTCTCTCTCAAATGTTGTGAATTCCATATCACAGAATTGTGTGCTTTCAGTAATTTTCTTATATTCATTTACTTAAGGTTTTGCTTCTTAATATTTTATTCATGTTATGTTATGGATATACCACAATGTCTTTATCCACTGTGACAGTTAAGTATTTAGTTGTTTTCAGATCTTGGCTATTGAAACAGTAGTACAACAGTAGTACAACAAACAAAAGTAGTACAACAAACAAACAAAAGTAGTACAACAAACAAACAAACAAACAAACAAACCTCTTGACTATCTTATAATTATTTTCTGGTGGGAATTCCACTGGTTTCTTTCGGACATAACAACATGCATATTAGTTGCTAATTTTATTTTCTCATTGTTTCAGTTGCGGAAATAGTATACAAAATCCACTGATTCTTTGCAATCATTATATTTATTTTTTCTCATGTCTACAGGCAATACTTTGAAGAAAATGACATAATACCTCAAATTGTTTTAGAAACATAAAGGGATATAGCCAAATATACACACCTTAAATTCACTGTAGATGTTTTTGATAAAATCAAGTAACTTTAATAGGTTAATTTATAACAAAGAGAGAAGAAGAAATTTATTTCTATGTTGGTATCTACAATTATTTGTTATACTTCAATACTAATACTTTAAAAAAGTTATAGCTTATCCTAGAATTTGGAAATGTATCATTTAAAAAGGTGAGTTTTAGTATCAGCTGACCTCAAGAAGATTCTTAGAAATACTAGTATTTCTTATTGACATCAGAAAAGTTTGCTTTTGCTATTTTCTTAACAAATGTAAAGTAGGATGAAATATAGTATGTTCATTACAAAATATTATGTATATTAAGTACAGTGTAATTGTAAAAGGATTTATAACAATGCAAGGTATAACAATAAAATGGATTCACAACTTACATAATATCTGTTTATAGAGAAAATTTTGATTGGAAGGTGACTTATTGATTAAGATAGAGGATTTTATCATAATAACAAAATAATTATTTTACAATACTATAACAGTAGTATTATAAAACCTATTGGCTAATAATTGACCATTATTAATTATGGAGGCAGAGGTTAATCTATACTAATTATTGTTATATAATTTCAGGTTTTTTTAAATTTTATTGAATCACCGTGAGATAGTTACAAGCTTTCATGTTTGGGTTACAATCACACAATGATCAAACAGCCATCCCTCCACCAGCGCACATTCTCCACCACCAATATCTCTGGTATACTCCCTCCTTTCCCACCCTCCACCTGCCTCCATGGCAGACATGATTCCCCATAATCTCTCTCTACTTTTGGGCATTATGGTTTTCAATACAGACCCTGAGAGGTTATCATGTTTGGTCCTTTATCTACTTTCTGCACACACCTCCCATCCCGACCGATTCCTCCGACCACTTTTTCTTAGTGATCCCTTCTCTATTCCAGCTGGCTTTTCCCCTTTGCTCATAAACCCCCACGGATAGCTAAAACAATCCTTGGGAAAAAAGATAAGTGGCATCACCCTACCCAACTTCAAACTGTACTAAAAGTAGTAGTAATTAAGATAGCATGGCACTGGGCTAGAAAAAGACCTGCAGACCCATGGAACAGAGTTGAAGATTCTCTCACAGACCCCCAAACATATGACCACTTACTCTTTGACAAAGGAGCAAGAAATATGACGTGGAACAAGGAAAGCCTCTTCAACAAGTGGTTCTGGGAAAACTGGATAGCTACCTGCAAAAAAATGAACTCTGACCTCTGTCTCATGCCTGGCACAAAAGTCAGATCAAAGTGGATTGAAGACCTCAATATCAGACATAATCCATAAGGTACATAGAGGAAAATGTAGGCAGAACTCTCTACGACATTGAAGTTAAAATCATCTTTATGGATGAAACAGCACTGACTATGCAAATGGTGGCAAACATATAACTTCTCAGTTTTTTTTTAATGATTCTTAAACATCAGTTGATCAAACAAAAGAAAATTTTGTCAAAAAATTATATCATTCTATGTAAACACTAATAATAAAGAATAATTGCAACCTCATAGTTATGCAGCTTTATTAATAATAGGGAAAGCATGGCATCAGCCAAAGTGTCAAATATCAGATGACAAGATAAAGAAACTAAGGTGTATAGACACATTCTGCCATTGTCAAAAATAAAATTATGCCTGTTAGAACAAAAATGGTTGATCTTGAAGTAATTATAAGAGAAATGAGCAAGAAGCTAAAAGATAAATACCGTGTGATCTCATATGTACAATAAACATAGCTAAAGCAAATACACGAGCAAAAATATTACACAAAATCTTAGACACAGATTTTAAATACATACACATATGTATATGCCATTACCAGGCGACAAAGAAATGGGTGAGAGGAACTGATGAATGGGGTTTTTTTTGGTGAAATTACATTGGAATTATGATGGCATATTGAGCTTTATGAGTGCTTTAGACATAAAAAAGAATACTTAGAACTTTAGAACATTGTTTCTTCATTGTTCCCAATATTTATATCCTGTCATTTGTTATAGTGTTAGTATAGTTTTGGGGGTTATACTCTTGCAATCCCACATCCACCTCCAATGTTATCTCACCAATGCCTCAAGCTCCTTTCCCATACCTACTCCTCCACTCCTTGGCAAGCCCATTTTTAAAGTCAAATGTTATAGTTTGGGTCACATTTTTATAACAGTGCTAACACTTACGGCTCTGATGTTTCCAGTAACCACACCTTACCACAAATATATTTTCAGAATATTCACCAATGTACCTCCACCAACATATTTAAGAATGAACTGTATATATTATTGTTAATTAATGTTATATAAGTTTATTTAAAAATAATATTTTAACAAAATTATGTTTTTATTAAAGGAGTTTTATCATGAGCAGGTTAGGGGTATTATGGCGTCATATACTTCATGTATTATTGTTCTGTCATTCTTCACAACAATTTTGAACCTTTAATATTCACAGAATATACTCCTTCTGTCTCCCACCAAATCCATATTTCAAGAAGTAAGAATGACAGAAAATGAATAAATAACAATCTCTTTCTTAAATCTGAAGTAAAAATTGTACAAGCCAGCGGGGTTGTATTAGTCAAGACTTAGTTACACAGACAGACTTAAATGCGAGGGAAGGGCTATAATACATTGTTGTTATCTCCGATACTATAAGACTTACTGAAACTTATAGGAGTTCTATAATTTACATAAATTATGTAGCATATGGTAGTAGAGGGGAAGCTTGCTCCTTTGCATTCTTTAGCAATTATCTGTTCCTTACTCTTTCTAATTCCCTCACACTTCCAGTGAAACTATGATAATGACATATTACATTAAGGAGCATCAGCATTTTTGACTTATAAGAACAAACAAAAGAAGTGGCTGCCTCTTTATCCTTCAAACCAGATATACCATGGTGAAATAACTGACAAGACCATAACTATTGGTATCCAGACAAGAAAGCAAAAGATATTAATTTGAAAAGATATTTAGACACAAATACTCATCACAGTGCTTAGAAAATAACACAGATAAGGAAAAAGCAGCAGAGTCTTCTGCCCTCGTGCCTGGCTGTCCTTGCCAGGGCCCCTTGGAGGGGAGCGGGTTAAATTTTCCTCCCCACCTCGACCAGGGCTCCGGCAGCCAAAGACCTCCAGAACCAGCCACCACCATGCTGAGACCACTCTCTGCACACATGAAGGTACCGACAGAGGAACAAAGTCACGCAGGTCCCGGGGCTGAGATCTCCAAGCCTACTTGGATCAGGGCTGAGCATCCTCCACCCAGATCTTCCAAATTCCAGTAGGCGGGGGTCACACCCACCCACTGGCCCCCTGGCACCGTGTAATCCCATCAACGGCCAAGACTCAGAGACTAAAACCCAGCTCGCCAAAAACCTCCAGAACCAGCCACCACCATTCTGAGACCACTCTCCGCACACATGAAGGTACTGGCAGAGGAACAAAGGCATGCGGGTCCCGGGGCTGAGATCTCCAAGCCTACTCGGATCGGGGCTGAGCATCCTCCACCCAGATCCTCCAAATTCCAGTAGGCGGGGGTCACACCCACCAACTGGCCCCCTGGCGCCGTGTAATCCCATCAACGGCCAAGACTCAGAGATTATAAAACCCAGCTCCCAGAAGCGCGCGCCGCATTTGCGGCCACGCAACCTCTTATTATCTCATTCCTACTTTGGACAAACTGGCAGGCTACCGAATGTAACCTGCCGACATGGCAGAGTCTGGCAAACTCCTCGTGGCGTACCCAATATGCCAAATACCAGTAACAATGAAGGGTCTCATTCTCCTAACTCTGAAAGAGCCTTGAATATGGCACTTTAAAAAAAAAAATCTCAGGGCTAGGACGAAGGAGACGTTACTGGGGCCTACTCGAGGCAATCAACGAATAACAGGATGGTTGTGATTGTGATTGTGAAGGAAAAAGCACAAAAACAAAATGGTAAGAATGGACAAATCAGTTGTTTACAATACACAAATACAAAATGGGTTACTATGCAGCTATTTTCATTTTTTTTTCATTTCATCATCCTGTTAATCGTCGATTGCCTCGAGCAGGCCCCAGTAACGTCTCTTTCATCCTAGCCCTGAGATTATATTCACGGCTCTTTAGGAGAATGAGACCCATCATTGTTACTGGTATTTGGCATATTTGGTACGCCACGGGGAGTTTGCCAGACTCTTCCCTGTGGGCAGGCTACATTCGATAGCCTGCAAGTTTGTCCAAAGTACGAATGAGATAATAAGATGTCATAAAGAAAAGTTCTGATAAGATGTCGCGCAGCCGTGAATACGCGGTTCCAGGATCTGGATTTTATAGTCTCTGAGTCTTGGCCGCTGATGGATTACACGGCACCAGGGGGCCAGGTGGTGGGTGTGACCCCCGCCTACTGGAATTTGGAGGATCTGGGTGGAAGATGCTCGACTCCACACCCACCACCTGGCCCCCTGGCGCCGTGTAATCCCATCAGCGGCCAAGACTCAGAGACTATAAAATCCAGATCCCGGACGAGAATAGTGCAGTCTTTTGCCCCCGCGCCTGGGTGTCCCTCGCTGGGACCCCTTGGAGGGGAGCAGGTCGAGCTTTCCTCCCTGCCCCAACTGGGGCTCCGGCAGCCGAAGACCTCCAGGACCAGCCACCACCATGCTGAGACCTCTCTCCGCACACATGAAGGTACTGGCAGAGGGACAAAGCCACGCGGGTTCCGGGGCCGAGACCTCCAAGCCTACTCGAATTGGAGTCGAGCATCTTCCACCCAGATCCTCCAAATTCCAGTAGGTGGGGGTCACACCCACCACCTGGCCCCCTGGCGCCGTGTAATCCCATCAGCGGCCAAGACTCAGAGACTATAAAATCCAGAATCACGGACGAGAACAGTGCAGTATTTTGCCCCCGCGCCTGGGTGTCCCTCGCCGGGACCCCTTGGAGGGGAGCGGGTCGAGTTTTCCTCCCCGCCCCGGCCGGGGCTCCGGCAGCCGAAGACCTCCAGGACCAGCCACCACCATGCTGAGACCACTCTCCGCACACATGAAGGTACTGGCAGAGGGACAAAGCCACGCGGGTTCCGGGGCCGAGACCTCCAAGTCTACTCGAATTGGAGTCGAGCATCTTCCACCCAGATCCTCCAAATTCCAGTAGGCGGGGGTCACACCCACCACCTGGCCCTCTGGCGCCATGTAATCCCATCAGCAGCCAAGACTCAGAGACTATAAAATCCAGATCCCGGACGAGAACAGTGCAGTCTTTTGCCCCCGCGCCTGGGTGTCCCTGGCCGGGACCCCTTGGAGGGAAGCGGGTCGAGCTTTCCTCCCCGCCCCGACCGGGGCTCCGGCAGCTGAAGACCTCCAGGACCAGCCACCACCATGCTGAGACCACTCTCCGCACACATGAAGGTACTGGCAGAGGGACAAAGCCACGCGGGTTCCGGGGCCGAGACCTCCAAGCCTACTCGAATTGGAGTCGAGCATCTTCCACCCAGATCCTCCAAATTCCAGTAGGCGGGGGTCACACCCACCACCTGGCCCCCTGGCGCCGTGTAATCCCATCAGCGGCCAAGACTCAGAGACTCAGAGACTATGCAGCTATAAGAAAGAATAAAATCTTGCAATCTGGTGCAACTTGTTCATAACTAGGATAACCTGTAAGTAAAATATGTCAGAGGAATGACAAATAGCTGATGATCTTATTCACCTGTGGCATACAGATGCACATAGTGAGGGAATGTTGTTGTTGCTACATCTAATGAAGACAAACATGTTTTTCCATTTTTTCTGAATTTTGTTTTATTGAATCAGCTTTGTGACATACGGAGTGACAAAGCTGTTCATGACTGGATTTCAGTCATAAAATGTTCCAACACACATCCCTCCAACATTTCCCACCAACAATGGTCCTATTTACCTACCATCAAATTACGGTATTTGAATGCAAAGGAGGGTAAACATAGGATGCAGGAGGGTGCAGCCTAGGATGGGCACTTTGTTGATGGTGAAGACTCAATAAACTTTATTTAAGAAATATGAAGAAAATTAAAACTAACATAACTATTTTATCTAAATGACAATTTAAATAAATAAATACAATTCATGGTCTGCAATATACAGTGATAGACTGAACGCACACTTTGGATGTGGGATGCCGTGATTTGATGCCTGGCACCACACCACGTGATATGTCAGACAACAGGGGCTATGGTATTTTACCACTCACCCCAATTTTGAGGTACCATAGTTTGCAATACTATTAATGACAATTTCATGTATATGTCGTTTTAATACCGCAGCCATAACCAGAATGCCTGCTTTTCTTCACCATCATCCACAGAACCCTCCCATGCTCACTCCATCAATCCCACATTGCTCTCATTCCAGTTCAGTTCTGTTTACCAATTTTCTAGTAACAATGCATTTGGTGATTTTTGCTTCCTTACAGTGTATCTTTATACATAATTCTTTGTGTTCCACACATGAAAGTGAACATTCTGTATATGTTCTCCTTCTGACTGACATTTCACTCAACATAATCTCTTCTACTTCTAGCCAGATGGTGACAAGTTGCAAGATTTCATCTTTTCTTACAGTTGCATAATATTAAATTATGTACTCAAACAACAGCTTCTTAAATTTTTCCCTGGGGGAACACATCCAGCACTCTGCAGTGATTACCCCTGCGTCTGCACTCTTGAATCATTTGTGGCAGACTCGGGGGACCATATATATGGGCACTGGGTACTAAACCCTTTGATCTGGCTGCAAAGCAAGAACTCTAGAAGCTGTACTATTGTTTGAAACCCTTGCCACAGTTTCTTGAACCGATAATCTATAATTGGATACTGGTGTTGTTTGCATAATCTAGCTATTTTACCAAGTGCAAAAATGAGGGGCTGGAGCAATAGCACAGCGGGTCGGGAGTTCTCCTTGCATGCGGCCGACCCAGGTTCGATTCCCAGCATCACATATGGTCCCCCGAGCACCACCAGGAGTCATTTCTGAGTGTAGTAGAGACAGGAGTAACTCCTGTGCATGTCCAGGTGTGACTCAAAAAGAAAAAAAAGTGCAAAAATGAATATAAATGTGCATATTTCCTTTTAATTTAATGTTTATGTATTTGTGGGCATCGAGTCTGTTTAAATCTTTGTATATGAAGAACATTTTGACAGCATTGATCCTTCCAATCCATGATCATGAGGTTTTTTATTTATTTCCTTATCACCTCTTTGTTTCTTTCTGTACTGTCAAGGTTTCCCAATAATAAGTTTTTGCGTCCATTCTTCTATTTACTTCTAGATGTTTGATGCTTTTAAAACTATTGCGCAAGGTGTTATCTTCTTAATTTTTTAATTATTCTAGAGAATTATTTGCGTAAGGAAATGATAAAAATTTTGCAATCGACTTTGACTGCATTGGTTTATTGCTTATAACAGATTTTGGTGGATCTTGAGACTTTTTTTCACTAAATCATCTGCAAATAGCTATATTTCAACCCCTCTTTTCCAAGTTGCATATCTTTATTATTTTTTCTTGTCTTATTACTGTGACATGGACTGATAAATTATATTGAATAAAGTGGTAAAAGTGCACATTCTTGTTTCATGCCTGAGGGAAAGGCTATTAGTTTCTCACCACTGAGTAGCATGTTTAATATGGATTTGCTGCACAATCTCTACTTATTTTGTTTATACTGTTTATTAAATTAATTTATTTTCACACATTGAACTTTCCTTGCATACCTTAATTGATAATGGCGGGTGATTTTTTCAATTTTTGATGGATTTGATTTTTGATGGATTTGCTTTGTTAAGATTCTTCTGAAAATTTCTGCATCATTGTTCCTCAGGGAAATTTAAAATATTTTATTTAATAAAATTTATGTTTGCTTTTGGTATTAAAATAATATGGGTTTCATATATGTTAGAATTCCTGTTTATTTTATAATTTATAATACCTTGAAGAGTGTGACTGTAAAAGAGTATTTTTTGAAGTTTAGATAGAATTCAGCACTTAATAATTCTGTACCAGGCCTTTTGGTCTTCAAGAGGTTTTTGATTACTATTTCAATTTTCTTATTGATTATTTATCTGTTCAGTTTTTTACTTCTCTTGATTTAATCTAGGGAGGCCATTTGATTCCAATAATCAATGCATATTTTAATTTCTTAATCTGTTGACATAGTGTTATCCATTGTAGCAATATATGATTTTATTATTTTTTTTTATTTCTGAGGTGTCTGTTACAAGTTCTGTCCTATCATTTCTGGCCCTACTTTTTTGTGTTTTCTGCCTGTTCTGTAATGCATTTTTCTCTTATTACTTTTGCTCTCCCATAGGTTTTTATAGTTTGTGATTTTATTTTTACTCATTTTCGATACCTTTTCTATTATTTCTCCCATTTCATCTTTTATCCAATTGGGATATGAAAGAATGTTGTTCAGGGACTGGGGCCATAGTATAGTGGGTAGGGTGAAGATGTGGGGTAAAATAAACTGTCATTTATTGTTGGGGGAAGTGCTGACTCTTCAAATCTTTTTGGAAACAATATAAACATTCCTCAAAAAAACTAGAAATTGAGTTCCAGATAATCTAGCACCACTGTTTCTGGGATTATACTTTTGGGACCCAAAAAAAACAATGCAGAAAAGTCATCTGAACTTCTATGTTCATTGTAGCACTAAGCACACTAGACAGAATCTGGAAACAACTGGAATCTGAGTACAAATAATTGCATAAAGAAACTACGATATATCTAGACAATGTATACTACTCAACTGCCAGGAAAAATTAAGTCATGAAATTTTCTTATAAGTGGACATGTAGAGTACCATGTTGAGTGAAGAGTTAGAGTGTAAGGGACAGACATAGAATGATTGACTCATTTGTGGGATATAATTAAAGAAACTTATAATATTAGACTATTACACAAGGACAGTAGAAATGAGGTCAAGAAGGAGTGGTCCATGGTTGGAAACTTGCCAAAGGGTGCAGGGGGAGCAGTTATGACAGATAAGTAACTACTATGATGATGATGGTTGAAAGAGATCATTCTTGACAAGAGCTGTGAGCTGAATGGTGGTAAAGAGATATACATGATAACTTTTCATTGCCTATAATGTAAGCCATAATGCCCAAAAAGAAAGAGAGTGTGTGTATGTGCTCGTATGTGTGTGTGTGTGTGTGTGTGTGTGAGAGAGAGAGAGAGAGAGAGAGAGAGAGAGAGAGAGAGAGAGAGAAGAAATTTGCTATAGTGGAGGGCTGGGTGGGGGAAATTGGCGGGAGGGAAACAGAGGACATTGGCATCTTACACTGGTGGAGGGTTAAGTTTTGGTACATTGTATAAATTAAACCAATCATGAACAACTCTGTAATTGTGTATCTCATGGTGATTGCATGAAAAATAAAAAAATAAATAGCAAAACAATATTAAAAAGTCTATTTTAACAGTTTTCTTATATATAATAGAGACAATATTAGATAATATGTTATCAGTTAATAAGACTAACCTCTACTAGTCAAAGTAAGTCATTTAAAATTTCAACTTATTTAAAACACCTCATTATATGGGGGCAGGGGCCAAGGGGATCATGGTACATTGGCTGTGTTAAGGAATGGTAGAGTTAAGTATCCAAACTACAGAGTCCACAACACAGAAATCACCATAATGAAACTTTAATAATTAAATTTAAAAGGCACCAGTCAAGATGATAGGCTTGGCCTGGGGTATGACGATACGGGAAGAAATCTGGGAACACTGGTGAAGGGAAGGTGAGTCTGGTGGTGGGATAAATGATGGAACATTGCATCTTAAAACTCAAATTATGAATACTTTGCATTCATTGTGCTTTAATAAAATAAGATTTTGAAAAAACATATAAGTAATAAATATAAGATGAAGAAAAAAAGGAAATGATGTGTGTTGATGGGAAGGTGGTTTAAAAGGAACTCTCATCTGCTGCTGGTTAGAATGTTTTCTGGTTCAACCTCTATGGACAAAAGTATGGAGACTTTTCAGAAAAATATGAATAAATTTTCCAGTGCCAGCAATACCACTTATTGGTATTCACCCCCAAGATGCAATAATATTTATTCAAAAGAACATATGCACACTGATATCCATTGTAGCAATTAGTACAATTCCTAAGATATGAAATCAACCTAGGTGTTAAATGGTAGATTAATTGATTATGAAGATAAGGTATATCTTCATACTACTTTGGGAATACTTTGCAGCTGCAAGGAAAGATGAAATCATATGATCACTGAAGCCTGGATAAAACTAGAGGATATTATGTTAGTTGAAGTCAAAAGTAGAACTAATGCCAAATTACCTTACTTTTCTGTGGCATATAGAATAATAGAACAAAGGGTTCAAGGAAAAGTGAACGAGTCTTTCTGTACCCCCTGCATACCTGCTAGCACTGATTATTTCTAGAAAAGTTGTTGAAGGCCATTCTTACTGGTGTGAGGTGTTATATTATTTGATTTGCATTTTACCTGATTACTAATGGTGAAGAATAGATTTTCATGTGTCTGTTACCCATTTGTATGTCTTCACTGAGAAAATTTACCCTAAATGCCTCTCCTTATTTTCATGTTTTGCTGTTGTTGTTGAACCTTGCTATTACCATTGCCATAAACTCAAGGCTGGCATGTATATGACATATTTTGTCAGGTATATAGCGTGTATATTTTTTTGAATATGTAGGAAGTCTTATTTTAGTACAACAAGTGCCTTAGAAGTTCAGAAATTACAGTTTGATGTAGTCTTGTTTGTTAATTCTGCTTTTTTCTTTTTTTGTTAATGTAGTTGAACCATTGAAGACTGTCCTTAAGTCACTGAAGACTCCTCTCAAGACATTGAAGACTCATCTCTCTGATACTAAAGAGTTTCAACCATATTTCTGTTTATGTAATTTAAGGATTTGTGTCTAATATTTAGGTCTCTAATCCTCCACCAAAAAAAGAAAGAAAAATAATCTAGGTCAATATAAATATAAAGCAGTATTGTGGAGAAGATTAAATAAAAACCTTGTTATAGAGCAACTGAAAAAATTATGTTTCATAAGAAATAGACATTGTAAAGATGCAAATTGCTTACTGACAGATACTAAAATAGAAATTTGTATAGATATATGCAATATATTTATATATAATATATATGAACTTGGGAATGAAATTAAAAAAATGTAACTCAAAATGAAATTAAAGAACAAATAATATATTTGTCTCTTCCATGTCTTTAAAAGTACACACATTAAAATAGATTTAGAACTTTAATTGCATATAAAAATTTAACTGAAATCTTGTCATCTACTACCATGATAACTATATTTGAAAGTCAAACATAAAATATGCCAAGCATCATGTTATATACACTGGAGGCCCACAAGAAAATTAAGGGTGGCATGTAGGTACTTGGCACTTAAGAACCCCCAAAGTAGCTGACTAAGTTCTCTGAATATGACCAACCGGCTCCAGGGTCTCCTGAGAACCTCTTGTAATGTCCCCCAATAAGTAAAACAACTAGCCACATGATGGGAAAACATGACTGAAAAAAATGGAATAATGTAATATTTTAATTCCATAAAGATTAATAAAGTAAAAATAACATATAACACAAATTAATATGGATTGTAAATCATAAAGACAATATATAAATATTGAATATATTTGAAAGATCTAAAGGACAAATATGCTAAAAATGCTTAGTAAAAATTGTAATCTATATCCATTCAAGTCATTTAATACAATATGCTATACTGCCTTTTCTTACTACATAATTAGGTTTTCAACTCTGGAATCTAAAATATATATTGCATTGAATTCTATTTTGACTTGAACCTTAATGGAGTAATCATCGTGTCTTCTGTGTCTTAGGTGATGTTTCTTTTTCTTTTTTACCTCCTTGTCAGGCATATAAGAGCTTTATTTTATATCATTTGGTCCAAAAAAATTAAAAGAATGTCAAATATAATTATTAGAAAATAATACAAGTATATTCGCGATGATTAATTTCTGTATTAATCTGCTTAAAAAAACCTTTCTTAGTCTAGTAGAGGACAACATTACTGAGTGCCATATTCAATACCACATATCGGGAAGTTTCCCCTGTCCTTTAAAGGGGCTCTTTGAAGACTATTTGAAAAACTGGTTTCAAGGATATGAATTCCCTGTGCCATGGCCTATCCATGAAGCTCTGCATAGCTCCTTCAAATCTGAATGATAATCTGTGTAAACACACAAAAAATAAAAAGGCCGGCGATCAGGCTGTTTCCCCACTCCTGGGAGGTTGATGGCAATGGTCAGGCGAAGGAAGGAAACGAGGCCCAGGCTGGTTGGTCTTAGCAGCAGTTTATTACATGGAAGAGATGTATGTCATGGAGGCCCCAGGATCTCTCAAGCACGTGCACCTTTGTTCTCTCAGCTTCTGTCCTCAGCCCCACCTTCCCAGGTTCTCTGATGCACATGTCCCCCCACCCTCCTCCAGCCCTGAAATCTCCCTTATATAGATCATAGTACCTCTAAAGGGTGCAATATAGTGATGTCATCAAAAGGAATTACAGAAAGAACATTGAGGCAAAACATACATTGTTTCTTTACATCCACAGGCCAGTAATCCTTTTACAAACTACAAACACTTGGATTAGCACAACAAAGACCAATCTGCTAGAGTTTGGAATCTGCATCTCCAAAATCAGCCAGCTTGGAGCCAGGCATCTACATCCCAAAGATCAGGCCTGCCTTAGCACCTGGGATCTGCATACCTAAGGCCAGCTAGGTTCCTGTGAGATAAGAGAAACTGCCTCAATATACTGAAATCATTTACTGAAGGCAGTTTGAAGGGGAGAAAGTTCAGTCTCATCCCAGCTAGTCAGGACACACAGGAAAACTGCTTCTATGACGTGTTTCTCCTCTCCTTGTCCAACCAACATATAAGCATACATAATATTAATCGTTTTGTATGGACACAGTAAGAGCTTATAGAATTGCTCTCCTAGGGCCATCTCGATCTCAGACTGCAGTGCTCAGGCCAGATATCTTTCCTATCCCTAGCAGCAGGGTCCTAGTCTCATCGTTACTTTTGGATTATGACACCATTTGCCTATGATCAAACTCCTAACTTATAGTTAAGAATCGTGGCACCTTGGCCTGGCCCATCGCAATGGAGCACATAAGCACATAACTTACCGGCTTGCCCTGGTTCCATCCAGTCCCACGTCGGGACCCTGCCCTTGGAGTGCTAGGAAGTGAGGGCAACTGAGGCTTAAGTTGAGAAGGCAGATGCCCAGGAGTGAATAATATTCAAAGCCAATCAATTCCTAGGTTACAAAGCATATTAATTAATTGTCTTCCTGTATCTATACAAAAAAGACATTGCATTAAAGTAAACTATTCAAAAGACATGAGGAGAGGAGAAAGGCAATATTAACTTACAGTACAGCTTCAGTGTCTAAGAAGGATGAGACCTTACAAATTGGTTGGGGAAGAGAGCATAGAAGTGGTTACAGACAGACAAAGTAATGGGAGTGATTCGGGAGCACTGTGATAGATGCAACCTGATAAACCTAAGATCCGTGTACTACAACAATAATCTAGCTGGATAGAGTTTTCTTGGTGAGGTATTCAGTGTGGCGAGTTTTCGTACTATATATTTTCATACTTTTCTTGTTTGAAAAGTCTCATTTGATAGATCTGTTGTGCATCTTAGAGTTTTTTCATTGTAAGTTCATGTTTTAATCTTGTTGCTTTCAATAGTTTGTTGCTGTCATTAAATTTAGTCATTTTAAGTCTAATATTTCTTGAAGATCTCCTAATTGACTCTTTTCACTTAGACCATTCTGGCCTTTTAAATCTTGGTGCCTATAATCCACAACTCTAGAAAGCTCTTATCAATGTAATATCAGCCAGAGCCAAGTTTCATCTGGGGTGGTGGAACAATGAAGAAAAATCAAATATTAAAATTGTTATGCACAAAAATTAACTGAAAAGCATATTACTTACTGATACTACAAGTCCTATAGCTTCACTATGCCCATTTTTTGTGAAAAAATATATATGTATATATATATATTCTCTACCTTAGACAAGGGGACACATCTATACTGATTACTTTCATTTTCTAATTTATTTAGACTTGTAAAGAAAAAGAAAAATTAAAAAAATTTAACTTAGATTATTGTGAAGAGAATTAAAACAATATATAATGCGTATGCTAGTTTGAGAAGATAAATTCTGTTTTGTTTTGTACTTGTTGAAGTTGATATAAGCACTATCACTGAAAAAACAAAGTTCTTGATCTCTTGATATTTGGATAAGATTTCGTGACTTTCTTTAGGTTCGATGCTCAGGCATCACTACTGACGATGTTCCGGAACCTTATGTGGTGCATGTTAGTCAGGTGCAGAGCAAGTATCCCATTCTCTACAGTGTCTCTCTGCCATAGTTTCTGACTTCACACTTGCTTCTTCTTATTTTATATTGAATATTCCCCTTCTCTTTGATTTTGATATCGTATTTGTATTTCACAGACCTACTTATATATATATATATATATATATATATATATATATATTTTTTTTTTTTTTTGTGGAGAACTGCTCTCCCAAGCAGTTATCAGTGTGTTTAGAATTGATTTCATGGCTACTTGCCAACTAGACCAATTCAATTAAGTGGCTCAGTGCTCAGATGGCACTGAAAGACTGCTATAGCACTGGAGTGTGAAGCCATCAGGAAACTCTGGTGGTGTATGGTGTCTTCCAGGGCTACAGCAGCTGGTACTGAGGAACTGGGGATTTCCAGGGATTGATTCAGTCCAGGGCCATGCCAGATCTATTCCTGAGCTCAATTCTGTTTTAATTGCCTACAGGTGACTTTCTCTTTGCAGGTCTCACTGGTGGCCAGGTTCCACAGCAGATGCTCTGGCTCTCACAAGTTACAAGAAATAGTATATAAAACACTGTTTTGCTTGAATCATTTCTTATAAAGTGAGGATTAGATGGACATAGAACTGTTTGCTTTGAGGTTTTCCTCTAAAATATTGCTTGGGAAGTCGTCTTGAAACTTTGGCACATTAGGTTCACCTGGAGATATTTTAAGTAGTATTGTACACTTATTCAACAAGAATCCATGAGGTCTTCGATCTAAATCTAGTCCATTTTCTATGAGTTTGACCCATTACCATAATCTTTAAGCTCTGAAACTAATGTTTAAAAAATTATAACTTTTTTTTTCATTCTTCCACTTCTGGCTTCCAGTTTCACAAAAAAAATGTTAAATTACAGTATTCTTCCTTTCCCCTTTTTCCTCTCTTTCCTGCACTCTCTAAAATACTATATATTACTCGATTTTCTTTTTTAGTGGGACATATGGCTTGAATTTGAGTCAGTTACATACAACGAAAGCAATTTAGTGTATGTATTAACTCCCTGGTCCCTATTATTTTTCTTGGACATTTTTTTCCTCTTTATACAGACACCTGAGGTCTTCACCTATTTAATTTTTGCCCTCATATATCCTCATAGTTTATATTCGATCTAGCTTGAGTCACTTAAAATTGTTCTAATTATTTCAATATATCATTCCCCCAAGCTCTGCCATGCATGATCCCTGAACACAGAGCCAGGATTGAGTATAGCCAGTCATAGCACAGCCTCCTACCTGAAACATAGGGCTGGAAGTTGATAAATGGTTAGGATACATACACATCATGAACCTGACCCAGTTTCTGGTCTGAGTGCCCCATGGTTTCCTCAGCATCATCAGATGCAGCCCTAGAAGCCACTGAGCACTGAAGGATATGGCACTGGAGGTTCCAAACCCAACCAGGTGACCCCACTACCCCAAGAATCACATCTTCACGTCCTTGACCTGGGCCACTTGAACTAGCAAAACTTGGGACCCCAGCGCTTAAGAAAGAATTTATTTAAAATGAACCAAATAACAAACTCATAAAACACCTTGGGGATTAAAGTGAGAATTTCCTGAGAAATTCCAGGGGTGTCTTAGTAATTCATCTCCACTGTCATAAAAATAAAATACTCAAACAAGACTAAAGAAATATATCAAGTGTCTGCGTCGATAAAAAAAAAAAAAGATTGCTAAAATAAAAAAAAACACCCTAGGCACAGGGAGAAAGTACTCATGAATCATGTATCTGATGAAGAGCTAATAATATTCAAAATATACAGAATAATCACAAATATTCAAAAAAGGAAAAACAACCTTATCAAGAGATCTTTAACCAAGAGAAACAAATAGCCAAGAGGTATATGGCAATGTGCTTATCACCACTGATTAATAGGAAATTAAAAATAAAAATTAAAGTAAAATCATATTAGATAAATTATAAGATGTACTAGTAAGATAGTTCCTCACTCTAAAAATATAAAACCAGAACAGCCATATGTTCCATTAACTTCACTACTGATATATACCAAGGAACACAAAACACTAATTCATAATCATGTATACACTTATGGTTCTGGAAATAAACCAAGTGGTGGATGAGTAATTGTGGAATATATATACACAATAAAATAATACTCAGGTCTAAAGAAAAAAAATGAAGTATCATTTATACAATACATATAAAACAAGAGGGTTTCGGGTTTAGAGAACAAATCGGAAGGAAAATACAAATGCAGTATTATGTCACTTTTATGTGGAGTATGCAATATCTAATTAAAGCTATCATCTCATGCTTTGCCACTTAAGCCAAATTCTCAGTTCAGGATAGTGTTTAAGATTGTTCTATTTCATTGTTCTTGATTTTTTGTTTGTTTTGTTGGGGGGCCCCTCCTGATAATGCTCATTTCTCTTTCAATGCTCTGGAATAACTTCTGCTGGTTCAAGAAGGACTGAACGCAGCGCTTGGTATTGTACAAGACTCAGCCATGAGCAAGCCAACTGCCTAGAATCCAATACCATATTTCTCATTCTTGTTTTCTTTAACTGTCATAGACACTCAATAGGTTTTGTGTGTATTGGTTTTACAGCCTGACATTTTACTATTTATAGTACTTCAGGGACAATCTTAAGATATTTCTATGTGTATTATGTCAAGTGTAAAAGTGACAGTTTTACTTCTTTTACAATTCAAATACTTTTATTCCTCCTTGTTGCTCTGACAATTGCATCAAATATTATGTTAAGTAACAGCCGTGAGACTAGGAAAACTTTTATTATATCTTCTGTAAAAAAAATAAAATTTCAGTTTTCTTTCATTGAATATAATGATACTAGTAGATTTCTATTAACAGCAGATTTTACTATGCCTATCAAATTGTATTGAGTATTTTTTAATCATAAGTGGATGTTTACTCTAGTAAAACACATTTTCATGCACATTGATATTATCATACTATATTTCTCTTTTTGTTGATATTATGTATTAAATTTATTTATTTTTCCATATTGAACCATCATAACATTCCTGAAATAAAATCCATCTGGTCATTATGCATAATCATTTTAGTGTACTGTTGAATTAGTTTGATAAAATATTCTTGGATTTAATTACAATGTTCATTAGATATATTTATTTGTAGTTCCTTTTTTCAGATGACCTTATTTGGTTTGGGTATCAGGTTTAAGTTGGCTTTATACAATGAGTCTGAAAGTATACTTCATTTTTTTCTGATCAGTTTTTCAACGATAGATTAAAGTTTATGGATTTTCTTTCATTAAATTTTTTGTTTAGATTTTGTAATTTACAGTACTTTCAATGTTATAATTTCATGTGCATAGTGTTCCAAAAGAGTGTTTACCCATCTACGAGAATTTCTCCCACCACAGTATGATTTCTTCTACCATAGTCTCAGTGTCCCAACCCCTTAACTGTTTCGCCTGTCTCTCTCCCACCTCCATTTTCCTACAAGAGTAAGCTCAGTTTCATAGAGAAGTTCTTAGTCTTTCACTTTGAGGGTTGATTAGAATGTTCTAATAAAACCATCAGATCCTGGGATTTTATTTTTGGTTAAAAAATGATTTTTTTAATTGATACTTACATTTCTAAGATTTATTTATCTTTTACTCACTCTTGGAAACTTGCATGGGTAAAATAATTTGTCTATTTTTCTCTAGATTCTACACTCTATTGGCAAAATAATATTTATGGTTGACTCATTGCTCTTGGATTTCTTTACTATTTCTGATAACTTCTCTCGGGATTGATTTCATTTCCCTCTTTTTTTAAGTAGTCTTGTAACAGTTTTGCAACTGTGTTTCCTTTTTGAGAAAGAACATTTGCTTTCTTTGATCTTTTGTGCTGTACTTTCATCAAATTCAATTATTTTCACTATAAGTTTTATAATTACCTTTCTTTAACTGTTTTTTGTGATTCAAGTGTTAGTCATTTCCCAGTTCTTTTCATTTTAAAATCAGATTGTTTGATGTTTTTCTTTTTTCAAGTATTGAAGTAAGTAGATACAGTTAAGAGCTACTTTAGTACTGTTTTTACCATATTCCTGTTTCTATATAAAGCTTTTTGGTTTGTTTTAGGCCACAGATGGAGAGGTGTCATGGCTTATTCCTGAGACTGAGTTAAGGGATCATTCTTGGCAGACTTAGGGGACCATACGTGTTGCTAATGATCAAATCCACATCAGCTGTATGAAAAACAAGTGCCCTATTCACTGAACTACTGCTCTGAACCAATATTTATATCCTGTGTTATTTGTGTTTACTTGTTTTCAGGTATTTAATTTCTTTCAACTAATTTTCTGCTGATCTTGTACTTCTTCAGTAACAGAATTGTTTAGTCTCTATATATTTCTAATTTTCAATTATCTTTAGGTAATTGGTTTCTTGTTTTACAACTTTTTGATTATATATGTGCTTGATAGGATTTCAAATTTTCTGAATGTATTGCTACTTATTTTGTGTTCCAAAATGTGGTATCTTAAAATACTTCATGTGGGGATATCATGGTAGATGAAGTAATTCAGATCAAAGAAGATAAATGCTGAATGGTCTCATATATCCATTAAAATTAATAACAAGGCAATGTAATAAGGTACCAAAGAGGGAATAAATAGATTATCCAGTCCCTGGACATCAGAACTGAAAAAATAATCCTTAGAGGAAAATGGTTGCTAAGAAATATTTTCACAAACTGTGTTGAAGTCACTGTAGTAGAAGGTTTTAATTCATATATTGAAAATAGATTGTTTTGTTAAAGTTACTTTAGTATAGGATTTTAATTCATATATTGAAAAATAGATTGTGTCCACTTGAGCATGCAACTTAACCATGACTTGCAAGAAATGCCTATTTTGCACCCTACTGGGTCTTCGTGATAAAAAACAAATCAATTTTTATTTAAATATTCTATTACTAAGTTGAAAATGAATGCCATACAAATAAGGTGAGACAAAATACTATGGAAAACAACAGGGCATAAAAACTATTTTAAGGTGACATTAGATAAAGGAGGGAAGGGACATTATAATGATTCAAACATTTTTTCTCCATTTTATAAAATTTAAGCTCCATAATCTACAGTACTTTTGCAGAATTTCGGGCATGCAATGCTCCAACAACATTTTGGTTGCTAAGAACATACACTGGTTCTTTCCATATTTTAATTTTTTTTTTTGCTAATTCATTTTCTAGAACACTAAACATCTGTCATGAAAAAAATTAACATAAACAATGTATTCTAACGTTGTAAAAAAGTTTCTATTTTAAGCTTTACTTAATTCAAACAAATAGTGATGAATAAGTATGTGTAAGAAGTTAGTGAAAATAAAATATCTCTTTTGTTAACAAAAATAAAGATGAAATGATGAACTGCGTTTAAAAAATAATTCTGGGATTTTTAATTTCAATAAATCTCATACAAAATGATCATAAACATTCCAATAAATCGTTTAAATAAACATTTGAACAATATTTGAATAAGTATTTGAATCAGATATTCAAATTAGAAGTAGGAGGAACATATCTCGATGTTGTAAAGGCAATTTAAATAATAAAGCAAAGAGAGAGAGAGGAGAGGAGAGAGAGAAGAAAAGTGTCTGCCATAGAGGCACCTGGGGGTGGGAGGGAGGAGGAAAACTGGGAACATTAGTAGCAGAAAATGTACACTGGTGAAGGGATGGGTGTTGAAACATTATATGACTGAAACTCATTCATGAAGAACTTTGTAACTGTATCTCACTGTGATTCAATTTTAAAAAAATAAAGGTAATTTATGATAAATCATAGCTGATAAAAAATAGTGAAAAATAAAAGTGTCCCTTTTTTTAAAAATTTTGAACTAGACAACATTTCCATTCTCACCAAACTCAATATGGAGTTAGAAGTCCCACACATAGGAATGAAGTGAAATAAACAAAAATTGAATGGATGGAAAATGAAAAAATATTATCACTAGTTGTAGAATACATGATTTTAAATACAGAAAATGCTAAAAGTTTATATAAAAGTTATTAGAAAATAATACAAACTTATACAATAATAAGCTACAAAATCAGCATAGAAAATATTGTTATATTAATACATGCGAACAGCAAAATGAAAATTTTTAAATCCTATTTACAAGAGACCATAAAAACTAAATGTGAAAGACTCAACAGAGGAAAGACTTTTGCATGAAAATCCTAATAAGCAGGGGCCATAGAGATTGTATGCATGAGGCATTTTTGTTTGTTTGTTTGTTTGTTTTTATTTTTTTTTGCTTTTTGGGTCACACCCAGCGATCCTCAGGAGTTACTCCTGCCTCCTGGCTTTGCACTCAGGAATCACTCCTGGCAGTGCTCGGGGCACCATATGGGATGCTGGGAATCAAACCTGGGTCAGCTGCAGGCAAGGCAAATACCCTAACTGCTGTGCTATTGTTCCAGTCCCAAGGCATTTGTTTTGAATGCAGCCAACCTGGTTTTAATCCCCCATGGCTCCGGTATTCCTGAGTCAAGAAGTCTTACAAAGGTGATCACTAACACAGAGCCACAAGTAAAACTTGGCTCCGTTGAGTATGTCCTAAAAAAAAGAAATAAAAAATTTTATTAACTCTTAAAACAGATGGAAGAAAAAGATATTTTGTGCTCATGACTTTACATGCTACCCAAATGACTTTCCATTTTCATATGATCCCAATTAAGCAGTAATGTTTAATTGGAACTTCAAGGAACTAAAGCAAATATTACAGAAATATATATGATACAAAAAATTAAAAAAATTTTGAGATAAATTAATAAAAATTAATACATAATACCTACTGATTATAAACTATATATAAGGCAACAGCAATTAAAACAGGCTGATATTGAAAAAATGTGTACACAAATAAATGGAATAATATAGAGAACTCCAAAATAAGCCCACGCACATATGGACAAAGGATCCAAAAACCATATAATGAATAAAGTGCCCTCTCTAAAGATACTTTGAAATTTGAATAGTCACATGCAAAACAATGCAATTAGGTCACTAAATAATACCAATAATAAAAATCAAAGACATATATTAATGACAAATATTAGAACCCCAAATAATAACTATATAAAAGAAACCATAGGTGAATGCAATCCAACTTTTTAGCATTAGAAAGATATTCAATTGGTTATTGGGAGATCTGTGCACAACTATTTGTGATAGCATTTTGATATGTAAATTACATGAATAATTCATATGATTAAATAACAGAGAAACACGAATCCAATAAAGATAGGCAAAAGTTTGAGTAGACATTTGTCTAAACAAACCCCATAAAAATTTTGATCCATGAAAATTCTCAAAGTATTATTTGGAATTGGCCACACTTGACCATGCCCATGGTTTCCTCTGGCTCTGTGCCATATACGGGATCACCCTGGTAGTGCTCCGAGTTCCCTGTGGAGTGTTGGGTACTCAACCCAGCTCGGTCAACCCAGGTGTAAGGAAAGTGCCTTCTACCCACTGTTTTATCTCTCAAACCCTCCAATCATTAACTATTAAGGAAATTAAATAAAAACATGAGCTAACAGCTATTTTATTAAAAGACTATAAATGATTATTGGTGAAAAGTGTGTATGTATCGAAATTCTGGTTACACTGTTGATGGGAATATAAATTGCTGTAGCCTCTATCAAAAAGGTTGTGGAGATCCTTAAAAAATAAAAATTACCCAGAGGACTCTGATGGTGGGATTGGTGTTGCAATATTATATGCCTGAAAAATTCTATTATTAGCATAAATTCTGTTATTAACAACTTTGTAAATCATGGTTTCTCAAATTAAAAATAAACAAAAAATAAAATATGGTGAGTTTAGGAGAAATGATTAAATTACTGTGATCTAATAATATGTATGTCTTAAGAATATGAAAACATCAATTTGTAAAAGTATACTTGCCCCATTATATTTGCACTGTATTCATGGTACTTTATTTATAGTACCCAAATCATGTAATCAACTATTGACAAATGGCTAGATAAAGAAGCTGTGATATATATGTATATAAGTATATATTTAATGGAATACAACTCTGCAATTAAAGAACATAAACTCATGCACTTCATGAAAAATACATGAATATTTAGTTGGTTATGCTAAGTAAAATAAATAAATTGGATACAACTATTGGTTCATTCAGCTCATATGTAGAATATAAGTAAATAGAATAGCAAGCAAAAGCCAAAGTCCTCAACTTAGTTGTAACTTTAGTGGTTGTGGAGGGAAAGAAGAAGAGAAATAGTTGTAATAATGAAGGATTATTTTGATTTTGTCTGGGATATAGGGAACCTGAGACACATAGAGTAGTTTGAAGCTGTATTCTTAAAATTCCATATCATTGCGCTACAGTGAGAAATTTAAAATTAAATTCTAAAAAAACAAATCAGCTATTCCATTGTTATTTGTTTTTATTTGAGGTCATATCCAGCAGTTTGCAGGATTAATTCTGGCCTGTGCTAAAGTATCACTACATTCAGTGCTCTGATACTGTATGTGTTGCTAGGATCAACAGCATGAAAGCCTTAGCTGGCTCCAAAATTAACTATTTTACAGATCTTTTAGTAATTAGCTGTTTTAATGATTAGGCATTTTAATAATTATCTGGAAAATTTAAAGATATATACCAGATCACTAGGCTGCTGTGTTTTTCAAAAACTTCAGGTATATTTCTGCATTGTTTTATAAAAAATTAATAAAACAGTCCTATTTTTATATCCCTAAGTAATTTATTTTACAAAAATAAACAATTAAATTCTATTTTAAAATCAAGTTTCACTGAGTAATAAATGTTAGAAACTGTTCTGGCACTTGTTTATCACAAAAATCTGATATATTATTGCTTATTTTGCATTGTGAAATTAGTGACCTTTCCTATCCTGCTATATTTATCCTGTTTATTTAGCCAACTCCTCCGTGTGAATATTTCTCGTATTTTTAATGTTTAATAACATATCAACAAAGTATGTCTGTAGTAAGAACATGCACTTATGAATTTGTCCCTATTGGAGTTGAATAGATTAGAAAATGAGAAGCAATGAACCTTATCATTGGTCACACACAACTTTATTTAGTAGTTTAGGATTTGGATGCAGGGACACTCTCTCTCTCTCTCTCTCTCTCTCTCTCTCTCTCTCTCTCTCTCTCTCTCTCTCTCCAGAAGCCTCTTCTAACCAGACTTACCCTTTCTTAACAATACAACATTCACCCATTCAAGCAGCCAGCTCTGAGAGATGTTGCTACTCTATTATGGGATTTATGAGATTAAAATGGTCTTTAAAATGATCTCAAAGTGCTACTTCAATTTTATTTTATATCAAAAAATGTTGTACGTAGAATATTTTCAGTGACTGCAAAATATCTAAATATAACTGCAATATAGCCATAGATACTTCAATAGTTTTCTATCAAACCAAATGATGAAATATTTTATACTTCAGAGTAATAAATTTATTATGCTAAACAATAAATAGTCTTATTTTTCACATAACAGCTAATATGTAATGTATATGTAGCTGTTTTATATTTTAAGAGTGTAATGGAATGGCAAGGGAGTAGTACAGTAGTAGATGCGTTCCTTTCATGCCCTTGATTTAATTCATGGAACTGCAAGAGTGGGTGGGAGGCTGAAGGGGTGAAGAAAAAGACAAAAAGAGACAGAGACATAAAGAATAAAATCGTGAAACAAAACATTTTCAATTAGCTTTCTTGAGATTGCTGATTAAGCATTACCATGAACTGGGGCTGGAGCAATAGCACAGCGGGTAAGGCGTTTGCCTTGCACGTGGCAGACCCGGGTTCAATTCCCAGTATCCCATATGGTCCCCTGAGCACTGCCAGGAGTAATCTCTCAGTGAAGAGGCAGGAGTAGCCCCTGTGCATCACCGGGTGTGACCCAGAAAGAAAACAAAAATAGTACGTTACTGGACCAGCTCTAGCAAATCGATGAACAACGGGAGGACAGTGACAGTGACCATGAACTAATTTTAATCTCATAATTAATACTCTTTTTTTGTTTTATTTTGTATTTCTGATTAAATTTGATCAAATCTGATTAAATTTCTGATTAAATTTGAACAAGGAACTTTAAATCTTTAGGGAAGTTGAAATTTTTATTAGATAAAACATATTTTTGTAGTTAGATGGCTTTTTTTAGACATAACATACATAAGTAAAACATGATAAAGCATGACAGCTAGATATCTCAGTAAAACATGTACATAATAAAGTGTAACAGATATCTAAGTAAAACATATATAAGTAAAACTGATATGTTCAGTTAATAGGCTCAGTTTTACTTATGCTGAATTGCTTATATGTGCTGCGAACCAAAATGAAAAGAAAATAAAAGTTAAATAGCAAATTATGTTACAATGACTAATATGGACGCTCTCCAGGATGCTTTCTGGACACTCAGGCCAGGACTCACACATGAGTAAAGCCCCAGAGAGCCAGGGAAGCAGAAGTCTGTGACCTCAGACTCCAGGCTCAACGGACGTGCAATACATCATAAAATACTTAATACAAGATTACTGAACCATATTTGAATGCATTGTAATGTGGTTTGAAGCAGGGGAACACCTGCCTGTTGTCTGTCGTCTACAAGCTGTTTGCTCGAATTATACTGAATAGGACTGGCAGAAGACTAGATGAAGGACAATCATTGCGAGCAAGCCGGTTTTTGAAAATGATTTAGCACAATCAACCATATCCACACGATTACCTAGCTCATTGAGGTTTCTCGGGATTTCAAGATGCTGCTCTGTCTTATGTTCATCTATTTAAAGAACACCTTTGATTCTGTTGAGACTGAAGCGGTCATCAAGGCCCTAGCCAAACAGGGAGTTCAAAGTCAATATATCAGGATCCTCCACGAGCTGTATTGCGGATTCACTGCCAGGATCTCACCATTCTACAGGGAGGTGATCATTGACGTTAAGAGAGGGGTTCGGCAGGGTGATACCATTTCACCAAAACTCTTCAGTGCCACCCTCGAGAATGTCATGCAACGACTGGAATGGGAAGGAATGGGAGTGAAAATAGATGGTCGGCAACTACACCATTTCCGCTTTGCTGATGACATCGTGCTTATAACACCAAACATTAGCCAAGAGGCACAAATGCTGGCCGACTTCAACGTGAGTGTGGAAAGGTCGGACTGCAGCTGAATATCATCAAGGCAATGTTTATGAGAAACAAACTCGTTCCTGATGTTCCATTTGCTCTCAACTGAATGAACATCTCCAAATGCAACAGTTATTGTACGTAGGTCTAGAACTCAACACGATGAACGACCTGGCACCTGAGTTGCACAGGAGGAAGAGAGAGGCTTGGAAAGCCTTCAGTAGCGTAGAAGAAATAGTTAAGAGGATGAAGAACCTCCAGCTCCAGGCACATCTATTACATTCCACTGTTCTTCCTGTATTAACATATGCCTCAGAGACCTGGGTCATACGAAAACAGGATGAGAATGCTATTTGGGTCTCCCAAGAGGAATTGAAAGAGCTATGCTTGGAGTATCACGCTTCACTCAAATGAGTGAAAGAATCCGGAGTTCCGACCTGGGTTGATGATAAAGAATCAGGAACGCTGCTCATTTGTCAAGGTGTCGAAAATCATATGGGCTGGACATGTAATGCGATTTGGAGATGACCGCTGAACTAGAACCATTACCGAATGGATCCCATGGGACGTCAAAAGCTCGCATGGCTGCCCACCTACGAGATGATCAGATTTCTTCCTCAAGACCCTGAACGATTGGTTTGAGGCTCTTCATGTTCCTGGAGAGAGCAGATGCCACTGAGATACACTAGCACGCGACAGGGACGAATGGAGACATAACTGGCGTCCACTCGAGCAAACTGATGAGTAAAGGGATGTCAAGAGATCAAATGATCAAGTGATTATTTTTTAGAAAGTGTTTGGGTAGTGAATATATTTTAATCTTCTGATTCCTGTTTAACTGGTCAAATTAGATTTTATGGTAAAATTAGTTTTTTTAGAAGCCTAATAGAGTAAAATTGTTTTTAATATGAATAAGTTCAACTGCTTTTTACATTTCTGTAATAATTTAGTGAAAAATTTTTATGCATTGAACATTTCATTGTTCTTTTCATAAATATTATAATAAATTTCAGTATATCATGACAATTGTCAGAATCTATTTTATTTTTTTTAATATTCCTTGGCAACATGGCCGACCCGAGTTCGATTCCTCCGCCCCTCTCGGAGAGCCCGGCAAGCTACCGAGAGTATTCGATATACCAGACACAGTAACAACAAAGTCTCCAATGGAGACGTTACTGGGCCCGCTTGAGCAAATCAACGATCAACGGGAGGGCCTTTTTTAATATTCCTTACCTTTTTTTCAATTTAAATTGTATTGAATAACCGAGATATAATTACAAGCTTTCATGTTTGAGTTACAATCACACAATGATCAAATACCCATCCCTCCACCAGTGCACATTTCCCACCCCCAATATCTCTGGTATATCCCCATTTCTCACCCTCCCCCTGCCTCTATGGCAGATAATGTTCCCCATACTCTCTCTCTCTACTTTTGGGCATTATGATTTGCAATACTGATACTGAGAAGTTATCATGTTTGGTCCATTATCTACTTTCACCATGCATCTCCCATACCGAATAGTTCTTCCAGCCAACATTTTCTTCTTTATTCCAGCTGCCTTCTCCTCTTTGCTCATAAGATAAGCTTCCAGCTATGGAACAGTCTTCCTGGCCCATGTACCTACTCTTATTAGGTCAACCTCATGTTATATTGTTTTATACTCCACAAATGAATGCAGTCCTTCTATATTCCTTCTATAGGAATGCAGTCCTATCTTTCTCACTCATTTCACTTAGCATGATACCCTCCATGTCTGTCTATTTATAAGCAAAGTTCATGACTTAATCTCTCCTAACAGCTTCATAGTTTTCCGTTGTGTGGATGTACCAAAGTTTCTTTAAGCAGTCATCCTTTCTAAGGCACTTGTGTTATTTCCAGATTTTGGCTATCATGAACAGTGCTGCAATGAACATATAGGTACAAATGCCATTTCTACTGGTCTTTTTTGCATCCTCGAGATATATTCCCAGAACTGTAATTGAGGGGGGGTCAGTATTTTATAATTCTTTAGTGAAGGTAAGAATTTTATGCCAACACGATCTAAGTTGAATTGATTATTTATTCCTGTGTCTATATCAAATAAGTCTTTGATCTGCATTTACCAATACTTTTAGTCATTGGATAATTGCATTTTTTCCAAAAGGTAAATTTCAGATTAATTATTTTATCTGATAACTTATATTACTAAAATTTCAAGTCATGATTTACTCAAGAGTAGTTTTATAGTCTCAAATTTTATTTTGAATTTGTGGTAAAATATGGTGTTTATTATGTGGGCATTTTTTATATTCCCTGTAGGTTAAAATAATCTTGTCCAAACCTCTTAACATTTCAAACTGCAATCACTTTTTTAGCTAATTGAGAAGGTAAATTTAAACTTTTTAAAGTTAAATTCTGAAAGGATTTATATTAAAGTTTTCTTGCATGAATCATACAATGCTATTATTAAAAATATATATAATAATTAACTTCAAATGGACTTTGAATTGCGTATGAATTGAGGGTGTAGTGCAAAATGCACTACAGAGTGTGTCTGTGCACTTTAAATTCAAATTTTCTTGTAATTTCAACCCTTGTGTAATTGTGATAAATATATATCCATGCTAAGTATGCTTGTTAATAATATTCTACATCTTTCTCAACTAGTGGTCAGACTTCTTCATCAAGAGACTGATCGGTTCGAGGCTCTTCGTGTTCCTAGAACGAACAGACGCCTTTGGGCTACAGTAGCACGTGACAGGGATGAATGGAGACCTTACTGGTGCCCGCTCAAGCAAATCGATGATTAACAGGAAGTCAAGTGATCAAGTGATCAAGTGATCTCAACTAGTGCTCAGGGGTCCTGAGGTCTCCTCAAGCAATTCTCAGCAAATTGGACAGATGGTTGTATGTGAGGGGCTAAGGATATGGTGCTCAAGATATATGGTGCCGAATCTGACCCAGACACCCTGACAACTTCTCTGCCTACAAGATGGCATCTATCAAGCCTGGGGTGCCACATTGTGCCAAGGATATAATGGGGTCATTATCACAAGAGAAATACACCTTAACTCCTATATTCTCTCTGTCACCCATATATAACTTTAATGTATAATATTTCTTGTTATAATAGTAACTAGTCATAATCCAACAAATGTGCATATAAATGATTTTATTGAGATTACAGTAAAGTTTTATACTTTAAAGTATAAAATACTTTAACAGATATTGTAAGTTATTATAATTGTAAAAAAAATATTAGTCTGAACAAAGTATACCATTTCACTACCATCTTTACCATCTTTATGTAGTACTAAATTACTGTTCTTCAACTTTCAAAATATGACTTTTCTAGGAAAATGTTGAACAGTGATAAAATAAAAATTAATCACTAATGAATGCACACTGTAATAGTAAGAACATATAGAGTTGAATTTGTTAAAAATAATGAGTGCACAGAGTTAAAAAAAGATTTTCGTTTCTTCTCAGTGATTTTGAAAGGAAAAATTGCTCTAATTTGTATGCTAGAGAGTCTTAGCAGGTCCTTGCTGACTCAGGGACAAATAGGTAGACTAATTTAACTTTAATATCTTCCTGTTTGTCCTTTATTAGTGGTGAGAAAGAGCAATAAAAAGGTTAAATGTGAGACAACAAGAGAGAGCAATATTAATGGCCTGATAATTTACCGGGCTTCATTCTGAAAACAAGCTACTTTTAAAATTTGCTTCATTCTGAAAACAAGACACTCCTAGTGATGTAGGCAGGTAGATAGGAAAGGCTCTCTGCAATGAAACAAAGTCTCATAGAAGAAGAATTCTAGGACCGACCCACCCTGTGGAGACAGAGAATAAGGACTTGATAAGACCATCCCCAGACCCTGAAGATATGGGCCTCCTCCCCATGAAATTCCTCCTTCCCAAAAACCCCCCTTTCAATCCGGTTGACTCCAGCGACCCAGCCCCAAGGAGATTCCAGAACATTCCGAGTCAGAAGGCTCTATAAGAATCAGCTCGAGAGCCCACTTGGCTCTCTCTCCACCCTCGGAGAAGATCGCGTTCCCTCTGGACGTGTTTCTCTCTCTCTCTCTCTCTCTCTCTCTCTCTCTCTCTCTCTCTTACTATCTGCTTATCCCTTTCTCTCCCCCTCCAAAAGCCTCCAAATAAAATCTGTTATTTCACTGCTCGTCTACTCCTGAAATTCTTTTCTGCGAGCGAGACAAGAACCCCAGAAACCCCAGGTAAGGCTTGGGACTGGTTTCTCCTTTCCTGCAAAGAGCAAATTCTCGCCCCAGTTTGAGTCCGTGGCTCCCTGAGCAATCGGGTGGTGGGGATTAACTCCCAGCGAACTTCAGGTGTGGCTTGACGGCCACCTTGTGGGGCTGGCGGGGATTAGGCCCGTGCCGAGCAGGTGCTCACTGCAGACTTTACCAGTCCTAGCCTACCCAGGGTCCCGGGTGGCAGAGGCGGGTAGGGAGAAAGTGACCGTCTTTCTCCTCCCCACTTCACATAAGTCACCCGTGGGGCCCACCAACATCACTAGAATTTGCTTTTCCTTCTACCAACCCACCTAAAGTGAAATACTAAAAATATTCATATAACATAATTTGAGAAAATAAAAAGAAATATGCCATTTCACTACATATTTTCTTCATATTTACTTAGTAATGTAGGAAGATCATACCGCATGCTAATACAGATCTACAGCAGATTTAGTTGTCAAAATATATCTTGACAGATGAGTGGTCAAATAATAATCAGTTAACACAAAATGAGTAATTATAGAGAATTACTTTTAATCCTTTTTTAAAAATAATGAGGTTAAAAACCAATTTGACAATAATGTAAAAATAAATACTTTTTGTATAAAGTTGGAATCTCTGATGCTTGTTTACATTTTTACAGGATGAATAAAATTAGTAAGGCAATTCTGAGGATTGATTTTAAGATCATCCATATTTATCTGTTAATCTTGGGCCCAATGAGTTCAAAAAAACTTGATTACTGAGGCCACATGTTTTGGAGAGTAATTAACGTAATACATGCAATTGAACTAGAGCAACGTTAAAGTATCAAAACTTCTATAAAGGAAGACTTATGGTTTAAGAGGATTAATGCACTTCACAATATAAAATCATAAAAATGACACTTCCATGGATGATACGGTCTTCATTATAACAATATGGAAAAAATGAACATGTATGTAAGTTGTGTAATCTATGTTGCACTACTTAATTTGGGGGAAGGGATTTTATAGTCTCACCAATAAAGAAAGGAAAAGAACATTTTCTTATATTCCTACAAAATTATAAACTGTTACACTCAAAAGATTTTGTTATGGATTATAAGACTTTATCCAAGTCAGTGTTACACGAGAAACACTCTAAACACTTAAAGACTTTCAAATTTAAAGACAAAATTGATGATAGCATTCCTGTACCTATTTTTTTTTGTGTACTTGAAATATTTTAGAGAAGATAAACTTCTACATATTGTATTGAATTAAGTTTAAGTAATGTGGCGATAAACTAATCAAGCACAGAATATTTCCTAATTTAAGTACTTCTCATAATCTTTGGTATGCTATGTGTCTTGCCAGTAAGTTCATGTAGTAAATGAAATCTATTAAATCTTAAACAGATTTGACAGCATAATCTTTTATTTATGTAATATTTCAAAGTATTAAGCAAATAAGATTTTGGAGTTATGATGCTATCATTTCAGATGCCCATACCTTAAAAAAGTATCTATATTGCTAAATTTGTGATCCAGAGCAAGACTACAATTTAATTCACATCATTTCTGACCCAGGATCCTTCACTACGGATCCTCAGGAACTCAGAGCAAGTATGTATTTACTTGATCTTCAAACAGAAACTAATGATTTATTCATTTAGATATGTGTGTGTTCACCAGATAACTACGGAAATCCCATGGCTCTCTCTTGCCATCTGCATGAAGTGGTTTTGGGCCACTTCCCCACCAGGGACGGCTGATGCCAAGGAGAAAGGAGGGCCAGGCTGCTTAGTAATCAATTGCCATTTATTCCATTCTCCCCACACACCTATTCCAATCTCACTAAACTCCCCATTTCAGTCTCACACTGCCCCTCATTCCCTTCTCTTGTCTCCCTCCCTCATCTCTCCCTGCTCAGCCTCGCCTTGGTCTCTGCCTTGGTCTTTCTCTAGTCTCTCCCTAACTCCTGACACAATCAAAATGTCAAAGTGCTTCCTGATTGCTGATCAGGCTTAAGGGCAAAATGCCACTTAGGGGCTTTTCTCCTTTCCTTAGTCCAGTAATTTAATTAACATTTTAATTAACATCTCAATTCTACTTCTTAATATTAGTTATTTTGTATGGACACAGTAAGAGATACATTGAGCTTGTAGGGTGGCCCTCCTGGGAACATCTCACCATATATCCCAGACTACAGTGCTCAGACCAGATTAATCTCTCCATCACTAGCAGGGTCCTGATTCAGTTGTTACTTTATGAATCATGAAAGAATTTGTCCATGACAGTGCTCTTAACTTATAGTTAAGTTTTATGGCACTTTGGCCTGGCCATTTCGATGCCAGGGTAGCTCACACCTTACCCTGAGTAGATCCAGTCCCTTGTCCCTTGCTTTTGGGGTGATAGGAAGTAAGGGTAACTGAGGCCTAAATCAAAAGAACAGATGCCCAGGTGTGAATATCATTCAGAGTCCTTTAACTCCCAAGTTACAAAAGCATAGCATTGACTGTCTTCTTGCGTGTGTAAAAAAAAAAAAAAAAAGACATTGCTTTGAATTAACTATGCAAAGGACATAAGGAGAAGAGAAAAGCAATATTTTTAAGTTAACAGAATCTGATTAGGAGATAAAGGAGAGATAAAGGTGACCTCTTGGGGAAGCAGAGCACAAAGAAAGAGATTACAAATAAATACAGAGGAATGGGAGCACTATGATAGAATTTCCCTGTGGCAAGGCAGAAAGGACAAACCAATGTTATCCTACAGATATGGTGTATAAAAGATGTAATTTTTAAGATCATCATATGTCACAAAAATTGCTAAATATAACCAAATATTTTTTCTTATGTTATTTTTGTTATTTTGGCCTTACCCAGCAGTGTTCTTCACTCAGAGATCACACCTGGTGAAATGCAGAGGATTGAAACCTGATGGAATGCAGGGGATTGAAGTGGTCTGCCATTGTACCATTTTGTTTTAACCCAACACCAATTATTTTAGATAATTCAATAATATAGATATTTTAAAATAAAAATTTTAAGAATAAAGTTTTGAATTGTTGTTACTGTGTTTGGCATATTGAATACGTCACGGGGAGCTTGCCAGGCTCTGCCCTCTGCCGTGAGGGCAAGATACTCTAGCACAGCGGTAGGCGTTTGCCTTGCACGCAGCCAACATGGCCAACCCGAGTTCGATTCCTCTGCCCTTCTCAGAGAGCCCGGCAAGCTGCCGAGAGTATCTCACCTGCACGGCAGAGACTGGCAAGCTCCCCGTGACGTATTCGATATGCCAAACACAGTAACAACTAAGTCTCCAATGGAGACGTTACTGGGCCCGCTCGAGCAAATCGATGATCAACGGGAGGGCCTTTACCTTTACCAAAGTTTTGAATAATATAATATGTTGGTATTTTTAACAGCAGTGTGCACTTTTATGTTAAAACCAATAAAAATTTTATCATAAGAATCATATAATTGTTCTGAACTTTTATAGCTTAGATTGTAATTCTTTTATTTCCAAAGCTTTTGTTGATTCCTTTCATTGAAAGAATAATCAAACACTGTACCCCCAAGTGACCTTTTCATCAGATGTTATCAAACAATTGACAAAAAAAAATTAACACTTAATAAACTCTGACTAAGGACTTTTTTGTCTTCATAAAATATGTTTTTACATTTTTCTTTTTTTTTATAGGTGCCACACTGAGTAATGTTTGGTAACCCAGAGTCCACTCACAAAAATTCAGGTGGTATGGGCCTGTCAGGATTAGTGTTGGCAGGGTCCAGTACTGTACTGGGGCTACTCAGTAGCTCACAATGCCTAGGATAAAGCTCAAGATCTAACACATGTTCACCAATATAAGCCATTTACTTGATCATTACTTTTAGCTTTTAGATCTATTTTTTGCATAGATACATTAATATATTAATTTAAAATTAATATATTTTAACATTAAAGAAATTGATTGTATAGAGATTTAACAAGGGAACATTTCTAAAGAAGATTCCAAATTCTTTCCATTTTATACCTAATTTGGAATAAAAGTATTCCCAATTTAAAAAGAATATAGAAGCCATCTTTATAAATATTTTATATCATATTTTATATCAGTTTCCGTTGTTTTTGTAGGCTTGTAGTTGTTGCAGGGTGAAGAGTGTGTGAGGACTACTCCCAGTGGTGATTGAGTATTGATTCCAGATCTATGCTTAGGTCCACTCTCAATGAACCTTGATGATACAGGGATCAAACCTGGGTCAGCCACATGAAAGTCAGATCTTAACCTCTCTAGCATAACTTTTTCACTCACTTTGTGTTTTTTAATTTTTATTTGCAATTTTTTTTTGTCAGGAGTACTGTTGATCTTTCTTATTTTTTACATAGCTATTATGTATCTTGACATAAAAAACATTCTATCAAAATTCTTGTATTTTTAAATTTGTGTCATTCATTTTTTTGCAAAATACACTAGAAATGACTTTGCTTTGCCCTGACCTCGTTTAAAATATGTGATTTACAAATAGTTCCTCATACATAGTTGCCTTTTCACTCTGCTGGTTGTTTCCTTTTTCATTAAGAGTATTTAATTTTATTAATTTTTAACTTTTATTTTAAAATTTCATTGAGTCAGCATGATTTACAAACTTATCCGTAGTTGAGATTTAATCAAAATGTGTTCCAGCACCAAGCCCACCACCGGTGTCTTCTTCCCTCCACCATGGTTTCCAGGCTCCCTCACACTCCCAAACCCCTCAGCCTGCCACTTTTTTTTTCCCTTTATTTTATTTTATTTTTTTACAGTTGTAGATTTACAATTTTTTGTGCTTGGGTTTCAATTATACAATGATCAGATACCCATCCCTCCACCAGTGCCCATTTTCCACCACCATGGATAATACCTCTCCCACCTCCATCCCCCCATCCCACCCTGCCTCTGTGGCAGGGCATTCCCTTTGTTCTCTCTCTCCTTTTGGGTGTTGTGGTCTACAAAAGAGGCATTGAGTGGCAAACATGTTCAGTTCATAGTCTGCTTTCAACATGCATCTCCCCTCCTGGGAGGATCCTCCAAACACCCTTTATTTGGTGTTCCCTTCTCTATCAGAGCTGCCCTTTCCCCGAGAATGCCTGGCTGGTCTCTAAGCTATGGAGTAATCCTCCTGGTGCTGATCTCAGCTATTCTTGGGTATTAATCTCATACTTTGTTACTTTATATCCCCCAGATGAATGCAATCTTTCTATGTCTATCCCTCTCTTTCTGACTCATTTCGCTTAGCATGATACTTTCCATATTGTACCACTTGTATGTAAAGTTCATGACTTCATCTTTTCTAAGAGCTACATAGTACTCCATTGTGTAAATGTACCAAAGTTTCTTTAACCAGTCATCTGTTCTTGGGCATTCAGGTTTATTCCAGTTTCTGGCTATTGTAAAGAGTGCTGCAATGAACAAACAAGTGCAGATGTCACTTCGACTATACATTTTTGCCTCTCTGGGATATATTCCCAGGAGTGGTATTGCTGGGTCAAATGGGAGCTCAATTTCTAATTTTTTGAGAATCGTCCATACTGTTTTCCAGAAGTCAGCCTGCCACTTTGAGGGCACATTTTTTTTAAGTTTGCCTGTTAACATTTGTGTCATTTGTTTTCACTGTTGTTGACATTGTGCTTTGGATATTTAGCTATACCACTCTTTAGCACCAACCATGTACTTGAGCTCCTTGAGCGCTGCTTCCCATTGCTTCCTGTCTATCTCTTCTTCCCCCATCAAATTTTTTCCTTCTCTGTCCTCATAGCTGTACTCTCGGATCAAGGGTGATTTTGTAGTTCCTCTTCAAAACATTGCATCCGCTCATCCAGTTATTCTATATGTCACCTATATGTCCAGTTATTTTATCCTTCTTGCTTGCTTCATTTAACATTTTACCTTCCACTTCCCTACATTTTGTGGTGCCGGAATTGAATTTAGGGCCTCATGCATGGAAGTTCTGTGCTAAACCATAGAACTACATCCCTATGCCAGAGTATATGAGTTTGAAGAAGTTTACTATTTTTGTTTGTATCTTTTATGTTGTATTAAAGAAGTGATTACCTTTATTACCTCACTTCCTTCCTTTCTTCTAAATTTAAAAAAGTTTTATGTTTTATGTTTCATGCATATGTTTTATTTATTTTGATATGATTTTTTTCTGTCTAATTCATTATTTCATATGATACTATTATTTTTTCAACACCATCTATTGAACAATCTTTTTCCTTTGTTTTTATTTTGTATCTTTTTGTATTTATATGTGTGGGATTACTTCTAATCAAAATAATATGTGGTGGGTATGTGGAAAATTTGAAACCCTAGTATAGTGTTGTGGTACTAACTTGTTAAACTACGATGGAAAATAGTATATGCATTTGTAAAAAATACAAAAATTAGGACTACCTTGTGATACAACAACATATTTTAGGAAATATAAAAATGATTTGTATAATTTTTGATACTAATATCTCATTGATGTAAAAGAGATATCTATAGTCCCATGTCATTTTAGCATTACTTAAACAATATTGGAAACCTACATACCTATAAATATATGAATTACATGATAAATATTTTTTTTCAATATTTTTGTATGGAATGACAAGAAAATATCTAGAAGACACTCTAAGTCAAATAAGCAAATCACTAAGGAACAGATGCTGAGTGATTCTAAGTACATCATATTTATGATACTCAGACATAGAAGCAAAGTGTAATTGTAATTTGTGGGAATTGAGGGCAGAAAGCTCTGAGTTGTTCTATGGATATAAAGACTGAATTTATAAAATGAACATTAGAGTCCTCTAGAGATCTAATATAAAAATACTGTGGGTTAACAATACCATCTTGCATACATAAACTTTTAGAGAGGGTAGCAGAAATATAATACAAGGCATAAGGTACTAGTCTTGTACCCAGTAATTTCTACCACTAGCAATGATTCCAGTGTGGAGAGACAGGAGTAAGCCCTATGGCACATCAGCTGTGACCCCAAAACAAGTGTTTAGAGAGGGATACAGACATAGAAAAATGGATTAGGAGTCATGCCTTGCATGTACTATGCATTAAGTTTCATACCTGACACTCATAGCTCCCTAAGTACCACTGGTTCTAGCTGAGTGGCCTTTAGCACTATCTGGAATAAAGTAGCATCTCCTTGCAGTGCAAAGCGAGGAATAGTCCGGTTCACGCAGTTTGGTCTAGTATTACCAGGAATGTTCCCCAGACCACTGAGAATTACTTGTGGTCTCTCATTTCTACCAAATAATTTGTGAAATAATTTTATTATCATTTTTGTTTATTTTACAAACAATACTGGCAAAATTGTGAAGCAAACTAATCTTTTCTGTTTTCCCCTCCAGATTCATGATATAAGCCTAACACCATGATAATTACTAAACCTTAATTGCCTAGAGAGTATTTTATTTAAAGTTCCTGAAAAACAATTGTACTCTAGATGAAATAAACTCATGAATTAAAAATAAATGTAGACCAAACATTTTAACATTTTTATTACTAAACTGTAATGCAATTCTCTATTAAGTATGGTAATGGCTGTTAAGAATACTTCTTTCCTAGGATAAACATCTGTACAATTAGTTTTTAAAAACCAAATACATAGTCATTTCTTAACATTATTTGTAATGTATTGAATTATTAGGTAATTATTAAATATATGGTGGAGCGATAGCACAGTGGTAGGGCGTTTGCCTTGCACGCAGCCAACATGGCCGACCTGAGTTCGATTCCTCCGCCCCTCTCGAAGAGCCTGGCAAGCTATCGAGAGTATCTCGCCTGCACGGCAAAGCCTGGCAAGCTCCCCATTATGTATACGATATGCCAAACACAGTAACAACAAAGTCTCCAATGGAGACGTTACTGGGCCTGCTCGAGCAAATCGATGATCAAGAGGAGGGCCTTTACCTTATTAAATATATGAAATTAAAAAGAACTCTTCAATTTTCTAAAATTTATTCTTCTATTGCCTTTGAAGTAAGTAAGATGTAAGTTAACTTTCATATGGTAGCCCTTCAAATATGTACACACGTTTATTTTGGAATCAATGATTCTGAACAAACTTAGTTACACTACATGTTTTCAAATAATCAGATATATAATAATTGGTACATTGAATATTAATGAACTTGAACAAGGTAAGAAAATTAAGACTTCAACAAGAATTCATTTTCCCCAGCATTCCTCTTCTTTTTTTTGCTAAACAACTGTAACTTTTTAACAAGTTTTAAGCATATTACACAGTATATAATTCCTTTTTATTCTATATTACTTAATGAAATTATTTACCAATACAAATAAAATGCATGACTTAGACAAACTGGAGTGACCAAAATAAGGAAACCATATAAACGATCTTGTTCAAGACCATCTTGGTAACTATAGTGCCATATTTAGTGACATATGATATATAATACAATTTTTAAATAAAATAATTGTTGTTCTGGATTGGTTGTATTTGATTGTATTTGGAAATTAGTAAGTACATTCTTTCATCCTAAATAAAAATATATGTTTGTGTTTATAAATATTCTGTTATTGCAAATTAAATACAATCATTCTATATGATTGTCTTTTTCAGTTTAAAGGTTTTGGGAGCCACGCCTGGTGGTGCTTGGGGATTACTCTTAGCTCCGGGCAGCATTCTGGGGAACCATGTGGCCTGAGCATTTATAACTCAACCAGAAACTATAGTCATGACTTATGTTATCCAAGTCAAATAAATTATATGTGATTTTCTAGTATTCTTTTTCTAGTTCATTTAATAATGCTTTAACTGTAATTTAGCACAAATACATTTATAATTTCACCTATTTATCATCATTCTTTCATTATTTAATCATCTTTTCAAAGATAATATATAATAATATGTCATTTGTTCTATTCAAATGAAGACACAGCAAAAATCATTTCATTTTCCTAGGTTTTGGAACAAACCCTAAAAATAGAAAACAAATCAGTTTTATGTCAGAGACAAATTCAACTATAGATAGAAATACCAGGAAACATTAAAAGGGAAATCTAGAAAAAGACATTATATTGGCATAAAACGATTTCATGGTTACCTGGAAAACCTATTTGTGGCCTATTTATGTAAGACTTTTGTCTCTAACTTGTGAGTTATCTCCCCAATCTGAATTTTTTATTTCTTTATGTTGATAGTTTTGAACCATCCCTACAGATGTATTTTTATAATTTTCATTCTTTCATGTCTTTGTAAAACACTGATTTGTAAAATACTGATTCCAGCTTGAAAATTATGCTCTACCTCTTGATAAATATAACTTATCTTCATATTCATCTTTGTTGAATTCTAACTTTATTATTATTACATAGAGTGTATTAAAGTAATAATTTTGATTTAATAATAGTGGCTCAAGTACTAAATTATGGATCAAATGTGGTATTATATGAGATTTTTTATATTTCAGACACTATTTTAGGTATTTTTGATTAGAATTATTAGCATAGTTAATAGAAGCAAACGTTAGAAAGACAGAGCAATGGATAAGTTGCTAGTCTGTACTCCACTGATCCAGGGTTAGATACCCAGACCTCAAATGGTGTCCCTAACTATTCTAGAAGTGATTCTTGAGTAGAAAGTCAGAAGAGTAAACCCTGAGCCTATCTCATTATTTACTGACCAAAGTGACCATTTTACTACAGTAATACAATAATTGTTTACAAATTTTGAAACAAATCTCCAAAATTGTGGATTCCAAATGACTATTGTCTGTGAATTATTTTGAAATAAATATTTTCTATTTATCTATGTATTATTTTTGCTTAGTAAGTAAGTAAGTAAAGACCCTCCCGTTGATCATCGATTTGCTCGAGCGGGCCCAGTAACGAGATATATTAAGCTGGCAATTCTAATTTTATTTTCATCTTATTATATTATCCAATAATATGTTTTAAAAATATAAGTTTAAAGAATTTTCTAGTGAACACCTAGATGTCTTCTACTTTATCCAACTATTCACTTGCCAATCTATCTCATCCATTTTTTTGAATATCATTTAAGATAAACTAAAAATGTCAGCAAAGTTGCTAATTAATACTATATTAGGACTAATTTTCAAAAATTTTTCTGACATAAAATTAAACAGAAAAATGTACATTTTACATGGTATAACTTTAATCATAGCTTCATCTCCGTAATCAAAATCTATTACGCACTACCAATCACTTCACTTAATCACTTAATCCCCGTTATTCATCGATTTATTCGAGCGGGTGCCAGTAACGTCTCCATTCATCCCGGTTGCGTGCTAGCGTAGCCCAATGGTATCTGTTCGTTTTAGGAACATGTAGAGCCTCAAACCGATCATTTAGGGTCTTGACGAAGAAGTCTGACCATCTTATAGGTGGGCGTCCACGTGATCTTTTGATGTCTCGTGGAATCCAATCAGTAATGGCTCTAGTCCAGCGGTTGTCGGTAAACCTCATTACATGTCCAGCCCATCTGATTTTTGATGTCTTGGCAAATGAGACAGCGTCCCTGATTCTTGAGCGTTGACGAAGATCAGAACTCCGGATTCTATCTCTCATTTGAGTGAATCGTGATATTCCAAGCATAGTTCTTTCGATTCCTCTTTGAGAGACCCGAATAGTGTTCTCATCCTGTTTTCGTAGGGTCCAGGTCTCTGAGGCATATGTTAATGCAGGAAGAATAGTGGAATCAAAGAGATGTGCTCGTAGCTGGAGGTTCTTTGTCCTTTTAGTTATTTCTTCAATGCTCTTGAAGGCATTCCAAACCGCTCTCTTCCTCCTGCGTAACTCAGGTGCCAGGTCATTCATCATGTTGATTTCTCGACCTAAGTATATATAACTGTTGCATTTGGAGATGGTGGTTCTGTTGAGAGCGAATGGAGCGTCAGGAACAAGGCTGTTTCTCATAAACATTGTCTTCGTAAGATTCAGCTGTAGTCCAAACGCACTACCAAATGTCCTGATAATTACAGAAAAAAATTCTTACAAATCAATTCCATTTTCAGCTTCTCAGAGGCATTAATATTATGATATTTATACCAACCTAGAACTTCACATGAATGGAAATTTACACAAATATACTCTTTGGTGTAAGAGGTTTTACCGTATTTCTTAACATTTGAATTATATTAATTTCTTTAAATATGTGATTATATAAAGATAATTAAACCATATTAGCAATATGTAAGGCAATATAATAAAATATTATAAAATTTATTAGCATCAGAAATAATTTGGGGAATAAGAGTTTTATTGTACATAAAGTTTATGTGAGAAAAACAATGCTGAACTTGTATGTTATGATTGAATGACACTTTATTTTCAAAAGTTTTCATTTTTTTATAATATTACCAAGAAAATAATTTCTAAAAATATTGAATTTAAATGACTATAGAAATATAATTTAATTATAATAACAGGCTTTTTGGGGGGACTCTGCGACAGACTGTTTCAACTTGGGGAGCCCCAGAGGGGGGCAGGCGAGAGCCCTGCCCACCCCAAGGAACCCAACGCCGGCAACTAATCTCCACTACCCAACTGCTGTCATGCTCCTGGCCACTTTCTGGACACATCATGGGACACTTCCAACCAATTGTTCATAATTACTGCACCATGTTTGATGGAGTTCAGACAATGCGCAATAGATCATAGAAATATATATATGCCTCTCGGATTGCCCAGCAAGCTACCAAGAGTATCCCGCCCACATGGGCAGAGCCTGGCAAACTACCCGTGCCGTATTTGATATGTCAAAACCAGTAACTATAACGGGTTTCATTCCCCTGACCCTGAAAGAGCCTCCAATCGTTGGGAAAGATGAGTAAGGACAAGCTGCTAAAATCTCAGGGCTGGGACGGATAGAGACATTACTGGTGTCCGCTCAATTAAATTGACAAATAACGGGATGACAGTGATACAGTGAATGACAGTTTTAATGTTTATGTCTAAGATAGTTTATTAAAAAGTCATGATATGTATATTTATTAGTATGAATATGCTTATATAAAGATTTGATTATATTAATTACAGGAGAAGCGAACGCACAGATAATGTGGAACTTTGTGACCTTGGACTCTTGACTCAATGGGACCTGGAACAGAGATCCTCTGACTGCTTCCCCCCAGTCTCCAGTGACTCAGAGATCATACACATAAGTCACACTCTGCCAGCACCAGATTATCACCTCATCAGCCACCCTTCAGAACTAAGGGATGCTACTCCCAGACTGGAGTATAAAAGGAGCCTCCCAGAACAATGCCATTGAACTCTGCACCAGGTTGTGGGGCGGGTGAGAGCCCTCCCCACCCCAAGGGACCCAGTCCCAGCAGCCGACCTCCACTGCCCAACTACCGCCAAGTTTCAGGCCACTTTCCAGACCGCGCAGCCACAAAGCAGCTGCGCAACACACTACAAGACACTTCCTACCCATTTATGCCTCTTGAAGGGCCTGGCAAGTTACTGAGAGTATACTGCCCACACAGGCAGAGCCTAGCAAGCTCCCTGTGGCATATTTGATATGTCAAATACAGTAACAACAATAGGTCTCATTCTCCTGACGCTGAAAGAGCCTCCAATCATTAGACAAGTAAGAAGAAGCTTCTAAAATCTCAGGGCTGGGAAGAATAGAGACGTTACTGACACCCACTCAAGAAATCCAATGATCAACGGGATGGCAGTGATGATGATGATGATGAATGACAGGAGAAGGCATCCACTTCTTACTGGTATACCACCTCCCTTACTATATATCCTGCTCCCTTATAAATTAGATAAAATGTTCACTTTTTATCACTTTTGTGAGTTTTATCAAAACATTTGGATATTTTATTACCTTCTATATCATCTGTTAGCAAAATTTAAGATCATGAAATCATTTGAAACAAAGTTTGCAACCCTAGTAAGTTTTATTCTGCTCTTCAACATACAAGCATCATGCACTATAAAGAGGCTTAGGAGGGAAAGGAAATATATAAAATCAGGTACATAGCATTACCTCAAAATATTTGTTTTCTTTGTGGAGGCCATGTAGAAAATGACTTCAGTGTGTATATTAAAAGTAACACTAAAGAACTTACTAGAATATTTTCAGCAAGTCTTGTGACTAAGAAGAATGGATAAAGGCAAACATGATTTGCAGTAATTTCATATTTTATATTGATTCTTTTTGCGATCCTATTATAATATGGGTTAAACATAGATATGTGTATGAAAAAATATAGCAGCTAATGCACTTAATATTCTTTGTTAGTTAAGAATTGATTTTTTCTACATGGGTCATTAATTGGTATTTATAAGTGTAGAAATAACATTTGAAGACCAACTTCATGAATAAGTTGCTGCATTCTCCCCCAAAATAGTAAACAAATATTTTAGTTACTATGTCCTAATTAGACATACTCCAATGCTTATAAGATAATAGTACTTTATCATTTTAAATACCATATGATAGAAAAAATATGTTTTTCAATCACTTTACAAGAGCTATGCTTTGTGTCAACTATCTTTATGATAATGATTTTCATAAAAGCATTATGTGACTGTTTGGACAAATTTTTATTATCATAGTTGGTCTTAATTCATTCATTCATTCATTCATCATCCTGTTATTCGTCGATTGCCTCGAGCAGACCCCAGTAACGTCTCTTTCATCCTAATAGTCTTAATAGTATATATTGAAAGTATCTCTTAAGTAAGACCAGTGTTCCACTTAACATATTATGAATGGCAGAGGACTTCTGCAGTATAGGATGGAGACTGGTACGTTATGCAAGGAAAACAAAGTCTACAAAACAGATTAAACAGATTAAACTGAAACTAGAAACACAAAATGCATTATAGTCAAAATGTCAAGAACCAGACAGGATACTCAAAGAGAAGTCAATTATTGTGACATAAAGAGTAAAACAAAAAGCTTGTAAGATCCATATCTTATTCTCAAAAGAAGCAAGAAAAACATGGAATAGTATATTGAAATTACCAAAAGCAAAGGAACTGCAACCAAGAATCCTATAACCTACAATTAGATTTGAGGAAATGAAACAAGCATTCTTGAGCAAATAGAAGGCATGTCTTATATCAAATCCTTCTGCAAGGAATACTAAAGTTGAATGGCAATAATTACCAAAATCCCCATTTTTAAAAATATGAGAAACACCTTTATATAAACAAGTCATTCAAATCTCTTGGAGTTAACTTTCCTATCAAAAAATAGAGTGCAAGTAAACAAAATTCAACTGTGACTCTGCAGACACACTTTAATTCCTGTGATAAACACCGGCACAACAACAGTTTGGGAAACAAATGATGTAACAGTAGATTTTTTGAAACAGTATCATGGAAATCTCTAGTTATCAGTCCAGATATCATTAAAAAGAATAATGATAGTTATGGACATTACATATTGGGTCAAGCATCCAATGACCAAGAAGATTTAACCCTTATCAATTTAATGTGCACCATATGAGGGAGAAAAATGGTTTATAAAGCAACTAATGAGAGATATGCGCATTTACACTGCTACCACAAGAAGCAGGAGATTTGAACACCACTCATTTATTGTTGGAAAGACAATTCTGAATATCAGTAAAGGAACAAGGACCTTACATAAAGAATTCAAAAAAAGGAGACTAGTATATGTGCCTCGACTCATCCACCCAATAAAGGACAAAGAAATATTCTTCAGTGAATATGAACATGTTCTAGGATATGCAAGATTCTGTGGCACAAAACATGTATCCATAAAACTACTCAAGAAGAAATAATATCAGACATTTTTACAGACCTCATGCCATGAAGTTAGAAACTGACTATAAAATGAAATTTGGGAAAAGCTTTCAACATTTGAAAATTGAACACTTTATTCAGCACTCTGGCATATAATTGGAATTAAGAGAAAGCAAAAAAGAAATGAAAAATTTCTTTGAAATGAGAATAAATTTTCAAATGAAGATGCAAAATAGCAAGACGTATGACACACACAAAAGTAGTACCCAGGGAGTAGTTCATAGCAGTACAGATTTACATGAGAAAATTTCAAATAAATAAGCCACCATCACAGCTCTGTGAAATTAAACATTATAATAAAGAAAATCCAAGTTACTAAAAACAATAAAATAATAGAGAAAAATCACTGAAAAAAATCACGGTTACGGTCCTCCCGTTCATCGATTTATTCGAGCGGGCCCAGTAACGTCTCCATCATGAGACTTATTATTACTGTGTTTGGCATATCGAATACGTCATGGGGAGCTTGCCAGGCTCTGTCGTGCGGCCAAGATACTCTCGGTAGCTTGCCGGGCTCTCTGAGAGGGGCAGAGGAACTGAACTCGGGTCGGCCATGTTGGCCGCTTGTAAGGCAAATGCCCTACCGCTGTGCTATCGCTCCAGACCCCATATATATATATATGTAAATATATATATACTAAAATATTTGGTTACTATTCATTGGGAGCATGCAGCAACTTATTCATGGAGTTGGTCTTCAAACGTTATTTCTACACTTATGTCAGTTAATGACCCATGTAGAAAAAATCAATTCTTAACCAACAAAGAATATTAATTGCATTAGCTGCTCTATTTTGTCATACACATATCTATATTTAACCAAACAAATCTTAAGATCATACAAATCATATAAACTATCTTTTCACACCATGATGCAGTGAAATAGTAGCTAATCACAAATATAACTGGAAAAACACCTCAACATCTGGAAATTAAATAGTTCATTACTGAATAACCAGTGGGTCAAAAAGTAAGTCAATAAAGGGAAATAAAAAGCGTTCTGGAAACACATTAGAATAAATATTCTACCTACCAGAATTTGTGGTATACAGCAAAGGCAGGGCTGAAAGGAAAGTTCTTTGCTATACAAGCACTTATCAGGAAGGAAGAAAAGTCCCACATAAGAAACTTTACTGCACAATTTAAGAAACCGGAAAAAGACTAATGAAAGGAGCTCAAAGCAGACATGATAAAGGAAATAATAAAACTCAGACCAAAAATTAATCAACTGGAATTCAAAATAAAAATCTGAAAGATCAATGAAACTGAAAGTTGGTATTTTGAAAAAAAATGAAAAGCAAGATTGGTAAACCATTAACAAGACTCACAAAGAAATAGAGAGAAAAGGCCCTAATAAACTGATTCAGAAATGAGAGAAGGGACATCACAACAAATTGAGCAATGAAACTTCTTCAACAAGTGGTGTTGTGTAAACTAGTCAGCTACATGCAAAAAATAAACTCACATCTCTCACTTTTTGCTATCTTCAAAAATCCAATCAAAATATATTAAAGACCTATACATAAGACCTGGATATATAAGGTACAGAGAGGAAAATGTAAGCGGAACGCTCCATAACTCTGAAGCTAAAGGCATCTTTAAATAAAAAATTCCACTGACGAAGCCAGTAGAAACAAAGACCAAAAAATGACACTACATTAAACTAAGAAACTCTTCACTTTAAAGGAAATTATGATAAAATATATAGTCCTCAGAAAGGGAATAATTATTTACCCTTAATTTATCTGGTCAAGAATTAATATTCAAGACATACAAGTTACTGGTGTAACTTAAAGCAGAAAGAAAGAACACCTGAAAAAATAGGAAGAAATGAATGAATAGAAACTTCCTCAGGGAAGGAATACAAATGGCCTAAAGGCATATGAAAAAGTGCTGTGCATCACTAATTATAAGGGAGATTCAAATCAAAAGAACAATGAGCTATCATATCATACCACAGAGACTGGCACATATCAAAAAGAACTAATAGTACTAGTGCTGGCATGTATGAGAGGAAAAGGGTTACTCATTCACTGCTGGTGGGAAAGTCAATTGGTTCATCCTTTCTGGAAAACAATATGGATACTCCTTAGAAAACTAGAATTTAAGTTCTATATAACAGTGTTACTCCTCCTGAGAATATACCCTAGTGACTCAAAAACACAATGAAGAAAAGCCATCTGCACTCCTGTGTTCCTTGCAGCACTATTCGCAATAGCCAGTATCTAGAAACCCAAGTTCCCTGAGAACAGATGACTGGTTAATGAAGTGGTAGTGCAACTATACAATGGAACACTCACAACTGTAAGGGAAAAAAAAGTCATGAAATTTGATTATACATGGATGGACATGGAGAGTATCATGTTAAGTGAAATGGGTCACAGGGAGAGGGACAAACATACACTGAATATACTTATATTCTGTATATATAAAATAAAATTATATATATATATAAAAAATCACTGTGAATAATTCCCAAAGACAGTAGATACAAGGACCAGGAAGATTGGTTTATGGTAGAAAGCATGACACCAAGGGCAAGGGGGACAGCAGGAATTTTTAAAATTATTTTCTTTATTTTTTTACGTTTTGTTTGTTTGTTTTTCCTCACTGGCTATGCTCAGGTGTTATTCCTGATTCTACACTAAGTAGTCACTTCTGGTGGTTCCTGGGGAACCGTATGGGGTGTCAGGAACTGAACCCTGCTCAGCTGCAGGCAAAGCAAGTGCCCTACCTCCTCTCCAATTGCTCCAGTCCCAGCACAATCACTCTAAAGCTTTTCTGAGGTATAAATCATCTGATTTTGTTTTTATGAAATTAATCTTATTCTATCTTCTGTCCTTCCTTCCTCCCTTCCCCTTTCTTTCCTCTCTTTTCTTCTTTCTTCTTCCTTGCCTCCCTTCTTCCTTTCTTTTGAATCTCTTTCCTCCCCTCCTCCCTTCTTTCCTTTCTTTCCTTCCTTTCTTCTGCCCTCCTTTATTTTCTTTCTTTCCTCCCTCTTTTCCCCCCTCCTCTCTTCCATCCTTCCTTCCTTCCTTTTCTCCAGATAGTGCTGAGGGCTTTCTCCTGGCACTTATCAGGGAAAATATGTGGTGCCAGCATCTAACGAGTCACCAGGTGCAAGCCAAGTATTTTACCAGTGGCACAATCTCTCTGATCCCCTTTTACTTTTCTTAATATACTCATTTATCTTTCTACTGTACTCATTATTTGCTTTGATTTTCTTTCCCCGTTCCAAGTTATCTCCTGTTTAGGGAATTTGATTACTGATACATACACTACTCTGCAGCTATGAAATTATTTTAGGGTGTAGAGTAATTTTTTTTCTTTGCTTTTTGGTCACACCCAGCATTGCACAGGGGTTACTCCTGGCTCATGCCCTCAGGAAGTAATCCTGGCGGTGCTCAGGGGACCATATGGGATGCTGGGAATCGAACCTGGGTTAGTCGCATGAAAGGTAAACGCCCTACATTCTGTGCTATCACTCCAGCCACAAGAATGTAGAGTAATTTCACTCAAAAGCTTTGACGATCTTAGCACTTATCATAGTTGTCCTACACATTCTAATTAGCTGTATTCAACAGTTTGGAGCACACGTTCATCTAGGTCACATCATAGTTATCCTACTCACTTTCAAATGAGGACAGTTCCACTTTCCAATGAGGATAAGTATTCCCAATATCTTTTCTACTTCTAGATTCAGGTCTGATCTCAACATCATTGATGCACTTTGAGTCAACTTCTGAGGAAGGTGTGAGGTATGGAACCAGCTTTATTTTCTTACAAGTGATTAGCAAATTCTCCCAATACCATTTGCTGAATAGGTTGTCTTTACTCCATTGTGTTCTCTATGTTTCTTTGTCAAAAATTAACTAATAATGCATATGGGGGTTTTCATTTCATTTCATTTCATCATCCTGTTATTCGTCGATTGCCTCGAGCAGGACCCAGTAACGTCTCTTTCATCCTAGCCCTGAGATTATATTCAAGGCTCTCTAGGAGAATGAGACGCATCATTGTTACTGGTATTTGGCATATTTGGTAGGCCACGGGGAGTTTGCCAGACTCAGCCCTGTGGGCAGGCTACATTCGATAGCCTGCAAGTTTGTTCAAAGTAGGAATGAGATATGGGGGTTTGTTCTTGGAAAAATGCTAGCAAAGAGGTAACAAATGGCCTAAGTTCTCAAACTTATTGCTCAGAGAAATTAGTCCTCATTCCTATTGTATTTGTAGAAAAATTATTATTAACAATGAATACTAGTGATTCTTATTAATAATAGCAAAAATTCTATGACCACCTAAAAGTGTTTCTTTCACCCTGGGAAAGAAGAAAAGACTGGGATAAATAAGAGCTTCTCAGTTAACACATAGAAACAGTTTTGTTGTTGTTGTTTGTTTGTTTTTGTTTGTTTGTTTTTGTTTGTTTGTTTTTGGGAAGGCTTTTTTTTTCTTTTAGCAAATCATCATGAGGTACAGTTTTGCCACAGAGGCGAGGCGGGGTGGAGAAATAGTTTGTTTTATCAGAAACTTTTATCAGAGAATCAGGGTCAATGTGCCAACTTAATACTAAGTTAATAGAGATGGTGTGTGTGTATGTGTGTGTGTGTGTGTGAGTGTGTGTGCGTGATGTGTGTGAAAAAAGAGTGATAGTAATGGGAAGGGGGTTTCCAGGTATATAAATCTGTCTGATAAAAAGATACAGAACTAAAATGAAGTAAAAAAACTTTTTAACATCATAAATCTTCTAGACATCCTTTAGTATGTTACTTTGAACTGCCTTGAATAACCATAGTATGAATAAAACATGTATGAGTCAGAGATTAATTTAGAATATTTTGATAATGTTCACTTATAGTAATTCATGGTCTTTCATGTTACATAAGCATAGTTATCAACTAACACATATTCCATAATAAACTGTTAGAAACAAGATATTTTTTATATTTTCAAAATCCACTATTTTTTATCATTTGAGGTACATCTGAGTGATATTTATTTTCCTTTTAAAAATCAATTATACTATTAGTTAATAGTATATTGGAACTTTCCTTTTTCAATTCACATTCTTTACTATAAACAGAAATATTTTTCTGTGAAGAATAAAAGCTATCTTCTGAAAAATATTCTGCAGTTAATGTCAGTCTGTGTAATGTGAAATGTTTAAATTAAACATGATATCTTGCTATTGGCTAATTTTGCTCTTCCTCTCATTACAAATAATTACTACTAATGAGCATAAAATAAAATCGGTACTAGCAATCTATTTTAGAACATTTTATCCAACATGAATAATTATCTTCTGCATGCAGTGCTTTTAAATGGTATTGCTTTGCTTTATCTGAATATTTGTTGCATTTCTATTGAATTAAAATTGATGGTTCATAATAAAATCTTGTCTACTATCTTCCCTCATCTTCTATCATAGCCCAAATACTTCCCACCTGCTCTCATATTTGTGTTTCATTATACTTATCTCCCGCAGGACCCATAAATCATCTCTGTTAGTTTTCTGTATATAATGCTATTTGACACTTCTTCAGAGCAGCCAGATAGCTCACCACATGAGGCTGTTTTTTTTTTAAGTCTTGGAAACACTTGAACATAGTTTTCTTGTTTTTTTATTTTACCTCTGTGAATAAGTTTAGTCCTGTTCTAGGGGTTTTTGTTTGTTTTTGTTCATTCTTTTTTTAATAAAGTCAAAAATGATTAGAATTAAATAACAACACTCTTCATAAGTAATTGAATATTTTTATTTCAGATACCATTGTCTATATTTGAGACGTTGGGAGGTGGTGGTGGGGTTGCTGGCCACCCCCAGTAACGCTCAGGCCTTACTCCTGGTTCTGTACTTATGGATCACCCTCTAAAGAGAGGACTTAATTTGGTGCTTGGGGTTTAAACAACTTATGAGACTTTCAATGCTCCTGGTTTTCTAACATGTAGATATTAAAAATATTTCATTTATTTAAAACTTCAAAATGCACTGAGGCCATGAGCAGCTCTCCAGCACGGCCATGGCTCCAGAGGCACAAGGACTTAAACCAGAGCCTGGCATCTTGTGGCAGAAAAGTGAAGACTATGCATTAAACCATGGTGCCATGCCTTCCCCGGGAGGGAAAAGATTTCTCTGCCTTCCACCATTTTACAGCCCCCAGCCCGCCCCCACTCCAGCAGCAAGGTGGTTGCCGCCTCAGAGCTTATTGGAACGCCAGGTATGAGCCGGCAGTGACGGGGCAACTGCAGCCTCATAGGAAGTGGGGTGGTACTGGCTCGCCCTTCACGCCATACCAACATCACGAGTTGTCCCGCATGAGTGCCTCTCTGGTACGGCCATGGCCCCAGAGGCACAGAAACCAATCTCGTAATTTTCTGGCTCTTGACAGAAATTCCTCCAGACTTAATTAGTAAAATATCAGAAATCCAAAATTGTGTGGCTGCTATCACTGCAGCACGACATCATATGGTTCTCATAACTAGTTATAGAAAACAAATTATTTCACAACGCCTTTTCAGCAGTTCTGATTGTTGGGTGGAAATTCTATACAATAATGGTGCATCTTTTTATTGTCGAAGTAATGAATGCAATCAAAGTAGAGAGAGAGTTAAGTAAAAATCATCTGCCTCACAGGCATTGGGAGAGGTGGGAGGGGGTATATTGGGGTTCCTGGTGGTGAAAAATAAGTACTGGTGAAGGGAAAGGTGTTTGATCATTGTATGACTTAGACTTAAGCCTGAAAGCTTTGTAACTTTTCCCACAGTGATTCAATAAATAAATATAACAAAAAAACCTTCAAAATGCATTCACAAATAAATTATACTTAACTGTGTTATGCATACTTTATAAACTTGTTTGATTTTATTGTATTCTTAATGTTTATTTTAGCTAACTTCTAATTAATTTTTACTTTATTTTCAATATTTAAATCATATTATACATCATAAAATAGTTGTACAAAATAATACAGCTTAAATATTAAATCTAAACTGAAATTTCCTTAACTAATAAATAAAATTTGGAGAATATTTCCTGAATTTCTTAATTTCACGTGTATCTTCTTGTTACTTTTCCCTACAGTTCCATGTTATTATACAGAATCATTCTTTCCATCAGTTTTAGAAGTTCTGAAATAGCAATTAAATTTTATGCTTTGTCTTGTTTTTTATGAATTAAGAATTTGAATTAAATGCAAATGAGAATGCCACATTAGGCAAGTACTCAAATAACTCATATTTACTGAGACAATGGATTAAGACTATTTTATTTTTGACACATAAATATATCTCTATGAACAGAGTCATCTTGACAGGGGACCCAAATAACAATAATTAAACAAAAATGTAACTGTATAGACGACAGGCTCAGGAATGAGTTGCCAACTAAAGAGAGTGGTGGAGAGAAACTGACAATGGTGCTTGTACTGGTATTGAAATGTTATAGGCCTTAAACTCTATTATGGGCACATGTATAAATAATGGTGTTAAATAAATTATATTTTAAAAATTGTTTTGGTTTTAAAAAGTGCATGAAATCTTGATTTTAGTGCTATGTAGGAGAGCTTTGATAGTAAACTGTAAGAATTCACCAGTCATATTTCTATTTAACCTGTCTCATATTCTATTGAGCAAAAGAATCTTCCTTGGAATTAACTTCCTGAAATGATAAATCTACCCAAAAGTCTTGTATGAGTCATAGGATGAGAATTTTTCTCTGACAAGTAAATTTCTTTGAAAAGTTTCTATCCTAGTTTGAGAGGGTCCATTTTGTTGGGTCTTTTTCTTTTTATTCCATTCAGAAATCTATATCTACAAATGTTTATTTTAAAGACATTGGGAAATGTGTTGACAAAAGGAACAATTTTTTATCTTCAAATTATCAAATATAAAGACTCTAGAATCTTTTGTGGACTCATAAAATGACACAGAATATGGAGAGGGAGTGAAGGGAAAAACACTGACCCCTCCACTTCTGCTTTCTGGATGGGGAGTCAGAGATTTTCCTGGGAGACTTAGCAGGGCAGTTCTAAATAGAAAACACAAGGTCAGTTCCAAAGGTGATTCCATAGAGGTTCGCACAAACTTTTATGTGTAGAACAGCATTTTTGTTCTCCTTGCTTTATTTCAAGACTCAGCTGCACAAAGATTCTCTCTTTGATCTTTATGATATACTAACTGTTCCTGGCAAGGGCAACATCACCAAAGCTATGTGACTAACCTTGGGCAAGCTTGTTGCCACAGGTCTCATTTTTGCATGTGGGTAACAGTAGTTCCATGTTTTCATATTGGACTGCTCACCCTCCTACTTCTTTCTCTTAAACAGAATCACTGTATCTAAAAATCCCAAAGATATGGCCTTTTATCAAAGTAATTTACATATGTACAAACACCCATTGGTGTTGCAGATATGATCTTTGTACAGAACAAACTAAACTATCTACTTCTGGTCCCCCTAGTGACTTCAATTTCTTAGAAAATAATAAATGACATAATTTTTTAGTTAACAGTCTTATCATCAAAAGAAATTTTGTTATTCTTTACTTTGAAGTGACTACTTTCCTGAATAGTGAATTAGTGTTCATATCTCCAGAGTGAATTAAAGATTGTACCTTAAATTAATACAGTAGAATAAAGAATATAGTGCAAAACCACACCATATTTTATTAATGTCTCTAATCTTCATTTGAGGACAGAAGAAGTGTTGCAATAAGAAGTAGAAGTTTAAGCAAAATTATTAATCATGTTTTATGAAATATTTATAAATGAATATTAATGAGATAATTGAAAATTTACCAGTGGCATGGACATTTCATGATTTTACTTAGTAATGTTTAAAAAAAATGCCTGATAAATTTTCACAAATTTTAGACAATCAGGGCTGGAGCGATAGCACAACGGGTAGGGCATTTGCCTTGCATGCAGCCAACATGGCCGACCCGAGTTCGATTCCTCCACCCCTCTCGGAGAGCCCGGCAAATTACCGAGAGTATTCGATATGCCAGACACAGTAAAAACAAAGTCTCCAATGGAGACGTTACTGGGCCCGCTCGAGCAAATCGATGATCAACGGGAGGGCCTTACTTACTAGACAATCATTACAGAAAGACTTTTATTCAGTAGCACTGCGCTGTCCTCCTGTTGTTCATCGATTTGCTCAAGTGGGCCCAGTAACGTCTCCATCATGAGACTTCTGTTATTGTGTTCTGCATATCAAATATGTCATGGGTAGCTTGCCAGGCTTTGCCGTGCAGGTGAGATACTCTTGGTAGCTTGCTGGGCTCTCCGAGAGGGGCGGAGGAATTGAACCTGGCTCAGCCGGACCAGCTGTGCACAAGGCAAATGCCCTTTTCATTCAGTATTGTTGTATTTTTGATAGAGTATTAATATATTTACAAAATATGAATTCTAAGACAAATAATGAATTCTTAATTGCATGATGACTAATAAATTGGGAAATACTATTCTCTGTTTTTTCCCCTATTGTTTTCCATGATATTTCACAATAAAATTTCTGTGAGCAATATCAACAGAAGATAACGAGAGAAATTTTAAGTGACCCAATTATTTTATTTCATACATATTGATCAAACAAAACTAAATAAATAAGCTGAACTTCTAGAGTTTACCTTTCAAAAATTGCTGGCTTACTTGGACAATGGTATTGACATAAACAAAAACAAATAAGATAAAAACAAATAAAAATTTATATGTTTAAATGATGATCAAAATCAGTAGGAGGGCTGTGTATTCCTTTATCAGAAGAAATCCTGTAGAAGACATTTAACACGATTCACAAAAAAATATGTGGATTCCTGAATATCATTCAGATTTGAAGGAACTTTACAGAGTTTAATAGATAGTCAACATCTTAGGACATTCATAGTCTTCAAATTAGTTTTGAAAAAAGCAATAACAAAGCTAGTTTAAATGACAGAAGAAACTTCAATACACTGACTCGGCTCTTCACACGCTACCTTTCTAAATGAATGCAAGGTTCCATTACAGTGAAAAACCAGCAGGACTGTACTAATGTACTAGAAGAGAGACATCCACAATATTGGCAACTATCACCCGATCTGCCTATTGTATGTCATGTACAAGCTGTTCACTCGAGTCATCCTGAATAGGATTGGCAGAATACTAGATGAAGGACAACCATGTGAGTAAGTCAGGTTCCGAAAAGGATTCAGCACGATCAGCATATCCACGCATTAAGCAAGTTCATTGAGTTTTCTCAGGAGTTCAAGATACCACTATGTCTAATATTCATTGATTTAAAGAAGACCTTTGATTCTGTTGAGACTGAAGTGGTCATTGAAGCCCTAGCCAAACAGAGCGTTCAAACTTGGTACCTCAGGATCCTCCATGAGCTGTTTTACAAATTCAGTACCAAGATCTCACCATTCTACAAGGAAGTAATCATCTATGTCAAGAGAGGGGTATGGCAGGGTGATGCTATTTAATCAAAACACTTCAGGGCCACCCTCGAGAACATCATGCAACAACTGGAATGGGTAGGAATAGGGGTGAAGATAGACGATTGGCAAATACACCACCTCCACTTCGCTGATGATATAAATTCTAATAACACAAAACATTAGCCAAGCAGCACAAATGCTGGCTGACTTCGATCGTAAGTGAGGAAAGGTCAGACTGCAGTTGAATCTCACGAAGACAATGTTTATGTTGCTCTTAACTGAATGAACATCTCCGAATGCACATCTCTGATTGCAAGAGTTATGTGTTCCTAGGTCAAGAAATCAACATGATGAATGACCTGGCACCTGAGTTGCGTAGGAGGAAGAGAGCAGCTTGGAATGCCTTCAAGAGCATTGAAAAAATAGCAAAGAGGATTAAGAACCTCCGACTCTGAGCATATCTCTTCGATTATACTGTTATTCCTGTATTAACATATTACTCAGAGACGTGAACCCTAGGTAAACAGGATGAGAACTCTGTTCAGGTCTCCCAAAGAGGAATCGAAAGAGATATGCTTAGAGTATCATACTTCACTCAAATAAAAGAAAGAATCCAATTTATTGACCTGAGTTGATGATCAAGAATCAGGGACACCATCTTGTTTGCCAAGGCGTTGAAAATCAGTTGGGCTGGACATGTAATGAGATTTAGAGACGACTACCTGACTAGAGCCATTACCAACTAAATTCCACAGGATGTCAAAAGATAGCAGTGGCCACCCTCCTACAAGATGGTCAGACTTCTTCGTGAAGATCCTGAATGATCAGTTTGAGTCTCTTCATGTTCCTAGAATGAGCAGACACCATTGTGCTATACTAGCACATTACAGGGATGAGTGGAGATGTTACTGGCGCCCATTCAAGCAAATCAATGAGTAACAGGATGTCAAATGATCAAGTGATATCTGTGAAAAAGGGAAAGTCAAGAAAATCTTAATTTATCACAGGTAACATATGATCTTTAGCATAATAAGATCCAACACAAAATAAAATTTAATGCGATATATTTTATATTCCAGACTTCAAAACTTAGTATGCAAATGCAAATAGGCAGCATACTATGCTACATACATGATTTGAATTTTGTATCTACATAGGTTAAAAGTATACAGCAAACAATAACTACAAATTAACTTGTTGATAGATTTTCCGTCAATTCCAGTGCCATGTTTTTAAATTTTCTTGGAGGAAGTAATCACTTGATCACTTGGCATCCCATTACTCATCGATTTGCTCAAGTGGGCACCAATAACATCCCTATTCGTCCCTTCCTCATGCTAGTATAGCCCAATAGTTTATGCTCATTCTAGGAACATGAAGAGCCTCAAACCGATCATTCAGGGTCTTGATGAAGAAGTCTGACCATCTTGTAAGTGGGCAGCCACTCTATTTTTTGACGTTCTGTGCAGTACAGTTGGTAATGGTTCTAGTCCAGCAGTCATCTCCAAATCTCATTACATGTCCAGCCCAACTGATTTTTGACACCTTGGCAAAAGAGAAAGCATCCCTGATTTTTAATCATCCTGATTTTTTCTCTCACTTGAGTGAAACACGATCATCCAAGTATAGCTCTTTCTATTCCTCTTTGGGAGACAGGAATAGCGTTCTCATCCTGTTTTCATAGGGCCTAGGTCTCTGAGTCATATGTTAATGTAGGAAGAACAGTGAAATCCAAGAGATGTGCCTGGAGCTGGAGGTTTTTTGTCCTCTTTGCTATTTCTTCAATGCTTTTGAAGCTGCTCTCTTCCTCCTGCACAACTCAGGTGCCAGGTCATTCGTCATGTTGATTTCTCCACCTAGGTACACATAATTGTTGCTTTTGGAGATGTTTATTCCATTGAGAGAGAATGCAAGATCAGGAACGAGACCGTTTTTCATAAACATTGTCTTGATGAGATTCAGCTGTAGTCTGACCTCATGCCGGTGCCAGATAATCTCCTCATGAGCCAACCTCCAGAACTCATGGCTGCTTCTCCCAGAAGGAACTATAAAATGAGACCCTCATAACCATGCCACCAGACTCCATGCCAGCTGTTTTCACTTGGAGTGCTCCGGAAGGGGGCAGGTGAGAGCCTTCTCCACCACAAGGGACCCAGCCCCGGCAGCCAACCTCCACTACCCAACTGCTGCCATGCTCCAGGCTGCATTCTGGAGACATCATAAGACACTCCCTACCCCTTTTCCATAATTACCACACCATATTTGATGGGGTTAAGATAGCAGGCAAAAATCATAGAGGGAAATATATATATATTTATTTATGTATATATGTACATATATATATATATATATATATATATATATATATATGTCTCAGAGAGGCCTGCAAGCTATCGAGAATAACCCCCTCTCATGGCAGAGCCTAACAAGCTCCCCTTAGCATATTCCATATTCCAAAAACAGTAACAACAATGGGTCTCATTCCCCTGACCCTGAAAGAGCCTACAATATGGCAGCGTTGGGAAATACGAATAAGGAGAGGCTACTAAAATCTCAGGGCTGGGATGGATGTTACTGTCGCCCGCTCAAGTATATTGATGAACAAAGGGTTGACAGTGATGTAGTAATACAGTGATCAATTCCCATGTATGTACTTATTTTTTCTCAAGTTATTGAAAAAAAATTTGTAGATGAAAGAAAATCAATACATATTTAATTAATACTTTTAACAAAACATTGATTATCTCTTCTATGTTAATATAAAATATTACTATAAAATGAATAATCAAAATAACAAAATCAATTTCATCTTGAATACAATTATAATGCATCCACCACCAATCCACACTCAAATAGATGTTGAAATTATTTTTCATTTACTCACTGCTGAGTGTCTTTGCCAGATAAGTGACTTCAAAATGATTCAACTCATTTTGAAGAGAGAAAATTTAAAGAGAGAAGAACATGATTAGAAAGGAATATAAATTTAAAGTATTAAACATATCTTTTTATTACTCTAATTCAGTATTCATCTTTTATCATATGGACACATATTTTGGCTTATATATGTATATATGTAGACATATGTATAATCTCTAATATAAAAAAGAAATGTCTTGATAAACTACAATCATAGGTTCAGAAAACCTAATTAACTGATTTCCATTATTTGGGTTATATAATTATTAGACATTGTAAGTAACTTAAGCACTGAGTTCAATATCTTCAGTATTAAAACTTGATCAAATAATTATTAGCTGTTCATGCATGTAAGTGCTTCCATGAGTGAATGTGTGTGACATGCAGATGTTATGAATTCTCAATAGGCAATTTTTTTGTTAGAAAAACCTATCATAAATATAAACTGAGAGTTTTATTCTGACTCCTGAAATTCTCATATTTTAAGAGAAGCATTAAATTACTGTAATCTAGTTGTAATTATGTGAGCCGGGAACTCTTCCAGCCAAGTCTCATCCTAGTAGCAATATCAACATTACTTAAAATCGTGTGAGGAATGTAGAACTCATTGCTGCACCTCGGAAGAACTAGGCAGGAAATTGAATTTTTAACCTAATCCTCAAATATATAGATAAAGAATAGTTTGAAGTTTTTTATTGTAAACTCAGATGCAAATGCAGAATTGGGCCCATTGAAAAAGTGCATCTTGGAGACCACCATCATTTGACTCACATTGTTATAATAGATTTTGCAAAAAGGAAAAGAATTTTTTTTTTGCTTTTGTTTTATTCTTGGTAGTCTAGGATGAAATAAAGAAGAAAGAAATCTACCTCTGTACTTCTTTGTTGCAAGGAATATTTACACAAGGGAGGAAAGGTTTTAAAACTTGAATCACTTTTATTTCTTAAATACAGGAGGAGGGTTTCAGGACAAACAGAAAGAAAGCTTAGAGTATTGTGTTTTCTGTTTCTTTCCATTTTTTTATTTTTACATTTTATTGAATCGCTTTGAGATAAATCCTTACAAAGCTGTTCATGATTAGATTTCAGTAATAAAGTATTCCTTTTAAAATATAACTTTTAACAGTTCTTATATTCTTATGTACTGTTTGAAGGCAATGGAGGATTTCTTTGATAGCCACGTTCACATGCCCACATACCAAATTTCACAGGATGGATATGTCATTCCCAACATTGTCCCTTCCAAAATCTGACACACCATTTCGTCGCTAAAGAAGCAAACAGCACCCGGCCCAGAGAAGGTCAAAACCGAACAACTGAAGAACCTGCCTTCAGTACTCATCAATACACTGGCTCAGCTCTTCTCACACTACCTGTCAGAAGGCAAGTTTTTATCCCAATGGAAAGCCAGCAGGACTGTTCTACTATGCAAGAAGGGAGACATCCACGACATTGGCAACTATCGCCCAATCTGACTGTTGTCTGTCATCTACAAACTGTTCACTCAAGTCATTCTGAATAGGATTGGCAGAACACTAGATAAAGGACAACCATGCGAGCAAGCTGTGTTCTGAATAGGATTAAGCACAATTGATGATATCCACACATTAACCAAGCTTATTGAGGTTTCTTGGGAGTTCATTATGCTGTTCTGTCTAACATTCATTGATTTAAAGAAGGCCTTTGATTCTGTTGAGACTGACGTGGCTATTGAAGCCCTAGTCAAATAGGGCGTTCAAACTCAATACATCAGGATCCTCCATGAGCTGGATCACTACCAGGATCTCATCATTCTACAAGGAAGTGATCACTGACGTCAAGATAGGGGTTTGGCAGTGTAATACCGTTTTACTGAAACTCTTCAGTGTCACCCTCGAGAATGTCATATGACTCGAATGGGAAGGAATGGGAATGAAGATAGACAGTCAGCAACTACACCACCTCCACTTCGCTGATGACATAGTTCTAATATCACCAAACATTAGCCAAGAGGCACAAATGCTGACCAACTTGGACCACAAGTGTGGAAAGGTTAGACTGCAGCTGAATCTCACAAAGACAATGTTCATGAGAAATGGTCTCATTCCTGACATTCCATTCTCTGTCAATAGAAAGAACATCTCTGAATGCAGCAGTTATGTGTACCTAGGTCAAGAACTCAACATGACGCACAACCCGGCACCTGAGCTGCACAGGAGGAAGAGAGCAGCGTGACATGCCTTCAAGAGCATCAAAGAAATAGCTAAGAGGATGATGAACCTCCAGCTCTGGGCACATCTCTTCGATTCCACCATTCTTCCTGCATTAAAATATGTATCAGAGACCTGGACCCTACAAAAAAAGGTTGAGAATGCTATCTGGGTCTCCCAAAAAGAAATCAAAAGAGCTATGCTTCGAATATCATGCTTCACTCAAATAAAAGAAAGAATCCGGAGTTTTGACCTGGGTCGATGATCAAGAATTAGGGATGCTGTCTAGTTTATCAAGGTGTCTAGAATCAGATGTGCTGGACATGTAATGCTATTTGGATTAGACTAGACTAACATCAAGGAAGTGATCATCGATGGCAAGACACTGGACTAGAGCCATTACTGACTGGATTCAACTGGACGTCAAAAGATCGTGTGGCCTCCTACCTACAAGATGGTCAGATTTCTTTGTCAAGACCCTGAACGATCGGTTTGAAGTTCTTCATATCCCTGGAGTTGGTAGATGTCACTGGGCTGCACTAGCACTCTACAGAGACAGATGGGGACGTTACTGGCACCTGCTCGAGCAAATTGATGTCAAGTGATTAAGTGACTCTTGGAAGAAAAAGGAAACTTTGAACACTTCAATATGTATGCATCTAAGTGAGTTTCTATTTCTTGTTCCAGCTTACATGAGTTGTAATATATTTGCCCTTTCTCAAAGTAGTTCCGCAAAATAGTGTTAGCTATGTTTTCTATCTTTAGTTATCAAAGTCAGATTTTTACCTTTAGATCTGTTATTTCACTAATAACTTAGGAATACTTCCTTATGACAAATTCTATAAAAATTAAATAGAAATACTGATGTCTTTGAAGTAAATTTTCCAAGAACCTGGTCAGATCAAAAAGAATGGCTAAATGGCAACAGGAAAGGCTACAACATTTTCTCCACAGTTGAAGTGGAGACATATGCTTACTCATACTCTGCTGACTTGGATTTCAACTGCATTTCATGCATTAGTATTTTCCTTTCTCATCTTTGTATTTATGTTTTCTATGACAAATTCAAGTGTAATATAGAGTTCTAAACTGGCTTTTTCTTTTTTCCTTATTTTGTTTTATATTTATAAAGTTGCTCACAATATTTGATTAAATTTAATATTCAAACACCAGTCCCACCACCATTCCACCTTCCCACAATCATGTTTCCATCCCAAACCCCAAACCCTACCCCCAAGCAGAACCAAAATAATTTATTTTATATTGCTTGTTATGAATTCACTAAACACTATACAAAAAGGGTTTCTTAGAGAAAAGTGTGTGAAGATTGTTGCATTTCACCCAGAGGCCATTAAACCCTTCTATAAGAGATTACTAACATGTTGTTAAAGGTTGAGACTTGTGTGCTGCTGAGCCTTCTATAAAAATATATTTCCTCCTAAGATTGGTTGTTTTCTATTTTAAGCCCCAACAAATGTGGTGTGATACTCTTGGTATATCAGTGCTGTAAAGTATGAGATGTCCACGCAATAGATTCACTCATGAGGGAGACTAATCTGAGCATGTGGAGAACATCCATGAGCCTGGCAGAGATTGAGTTCTGGAGGTTCTCGTCTGCCAGGGCTGGGTCAACTGGGGCGGGGAAGTGCTTAACTGCTCACCTCCATGCTGCCCTGAATGAAGCAGCCTGGTGTGGGGTCTGGCGACACTACTGTGGTGTATTATTCTGTGCTGTTTTCCAAGAGATTTACTTTTGAGTCTCTGGATCATGGATGTTAATGAGATTAAATAGCTTATCCCTTTTTCTTTCTTAATGTAATCATAGATATTAAAAATTTAAGTCACTTTCAAAGACTTTGTAATTTCCTTCATAAGAGCTATGATAATGGTTAGCAATAATAGGAAGTATTGATAGCATTTAGCTTTATACTTAAAGATAGAGCTAAAATAAAACAAAACCATTAATTTCAAATATCACTTGTATCACCTGTCATCCCATTAATCTTCAATTTGCTCTAGCAGGCACCAATAACATCTCCATTCATCCCTGTCACGTGCAAGTGTAGCCCAATGGCATCTGCTCTAAACAAACGGTTGAAGAGCCTCCAACCGTTTGTTTAGGGTTTTGATGAAGAAGTTCTGACCATCTTGTAGGTGGGCGGCCATGTGTTCTTTTGACATCCCGTGGAATCCAGTTGGTAGCAACTCTAGTCTTGCAGTCATCTCTAAATCTCATTATCTGTCCAGGATACTGTCTATTTTTGAAGGAAGAAAATTGTTTAAGGCTTGTTACTACAAGAACTTTTCACTGCTAATTGAAATTCATTATCTTATGTTATAAATTTAAAATAAAAATGCCAGATCACTATATATTAATTAATCACAATGAACTAAGTAATACATGCAGTAAAATTTTGGGAAGAATAATTATTACAGATAGTAGTATAACTAGACCTAAAAACCCATTAATTTCTCATTTATTCCACATTTATTAATAGCAATTGACCAGAGGTTTGGAGTGATTGCCAAATACACACACACACATACAGGCACACACAAAAATAATATATTCCAATAACTGAAAACATTTCCAATATACGATAAAATATACGTTTAACAAATAAATAAGTTGTTAATTTTATAAAGTAATGTTATTTAATAAATATTTAACAAGTTCTGATTTTATTAGAAATTTTTTTTTCTGTTTAAGAATGTGTGCACACACATGTGTGTTTGTGTGTGTATATGTGTGTGTGTGTATTTGGCAATTACTCACAACCTTTGGGAAATTGGACTAAATAAAGCTCAAAGGCAAAAGCAGTTGACAACCTGTCTTCAGTAGGAAGTTTACCATAGGAAGGGCTGAGGGATGTCCCTGGAACGTTGACACTGAGAAATGGTAAAGGGAGGCAGACAGCTGGAGGTAGCTGTGCTTCTGGAATATTTTATGTATGAAAACCTAATGGTAACGATTTATAAACTATAATGCCCATAATTAAAATTTTCAGAAGTGTGTACACTGCACATATTTTTGAACCATTTATATTATTTAGCTGGATTGACCACACTCAGTGGTGCTTAGGAAATTTCTCCTTGCTCTTAAGGGTGCTCAAAGGTCCTTTGTCAGTGCTGAAAATCAAATCAAAATTGATCCATATGCAAAGCAAGTACTTCAGCCCTTGTAGTACCTTTTTTTGGCCCCCAAAGTGGTAAATTGACGATTACAAGTGTTTGTATTGGTCAAGCACGGAGCTAAAATAGTAAAAGCATGTGTTTTGTATTGAGTTTTATCCTTTTCACTACATGGCCTCTTGAACATTACCAGGTGCAGCCTTGGCGACTGCTCATACTTAAAGCAGTGCATACAGTGCTCCACAACTGGGTCTGAGCAGTGAGACATCAGGTTTCCCTCTCACAGCAGAGGATTTCCTGGAGTAGACACAGGACATGTGGCTCATATGTATAGAGTATGTGATAAAGGTCATCTGTTATTCTAAAATGGAGTAAAATAGAAATTTCTTTGCTTATTGTTGTTGTTGTTGTTGTTGTTGTTGTTGTTGTCCCCAGCACTTTCTGTGAATGAAAACATGATTTTATTTTTCATCTCTTTTCTTATACTTTCCTTTCACACCCTGAATTCAGCATAATCTTTGACGTAGATTGAATTCATTTCAATTGTGTATTCAGTCACTTCTTTGTCTCTTCTCATTATAAGCATTTGTTTTTCTTTCCCTCTATCTTAGATAGAAACAGATATAGAAAATATGCATTTAAGACTGTTTCAATGGCCAGAGAGACTTTATGAAGATTAAGTGTTTTGCATGCGTTTTAGGCAGGAAATCTGGTTTGAATCTCCAACACTATGTATAAATCCTTTTATACCCTGAGAAAGGGACCTGAACATCATCTGGTATGTATCACATTTCATGAGTAGAATGAGGTAAATACTCAGAATGAGTGAAGTCAAGGAAACAGATCATTGCTATGCAGAATGATCTATGTTACAGAATTTTAATCAGTTTCAATACAGGCATATTTTTGTAGAAGAATCCAGGTAATTTGGGATGTCTGCTCAAGATTTAGCAGATATTTACTAAGAATTTCTTAAAAGAAAAAATGATATGATATTTAGAGTAATTAAATAAAGAAATGCAATAGTTTAAAGTCAGAGGGGGATACTTAGATCACCTTGGTTCCAATGAATAACAAGAAGAAGGAAAAACAATGAGCAGAGCATGGGGTGAGGAAAGAAATATGAGAAGCAACAGGGGCGAGAGCCAAAGAACATTGGTGGTGCTAAGGGATGATAGAGGCACCATCACGATCACGACCATCCTGTTGTTCGTCGATTGCCTCGTGCAGGCCCCAGTAATGTCTCCTTTGTCCTAGCCCTGAGATATTTTAAAAAGTGACATATTCAAGGGTTAGGATAATGAGACCCATCATTGTTACTGGTATTTGGCATATTGGGTACGCCACGGGGAGTTTGCCAGACTCTGCCGTGTGAGCAGGTTACATTCGGTAGCCTGCCAGTTTGTCCAAAGTAGGAATGAGATAATAAAATGTCCGGGAGCAGGGTTTTATGGTCTCTGAGTCTTGGCCGTTGATGGGATTACACGGCGCCAGGGGGCCAGTTGGTGGGTGTGACCCCCGCCTACTGGAATATGGAGGATTTGGGTGGAGGATGCTCAGCCCTGAACCGAGTAGGCTTGGAAATCTCAGTCCCGGGACCCACATGCCTTTGTTCCTCTGCTGGTACCTTCATGTGTGCAGAGAGTGGTCTCAGCATGGTGGTGGCTGGTTCTGGAGGTCTTCGGCTGCCGGAACCCTGGTTGGGGAGGGGAGAGAAACTCAACCCACTCTCCTCCAAGGGGCCCCGGCAAGGACAGCCAGGCGCGGGGGCAGGAGACTGCCAATAGAGGCAAATGACCAAAATTACCTGAATATTTACCAGCACTTAAATCCTGAGATTAAAATTTAAAGAAACAAATTTTAAAATATCAGGCTGAGGTGCGGGTTGTGAGAGGAGATGGAGGATGGGAACACTGCTGGAGGGAGAATAAAACTGGTGGCAAGACCGGTGATGTAATATTGTATGTTAAAAACTCAACTATGGATAAGCTTATAAGCCATGATACGTGTATAAAAGAAAATCTTGGAGGTAAAATAAAGAATGAAATGCATGGGAGCAATATATTTGAGCTAAACAAAATAGAAATTTTATACTGAGTTGTACAATAATCCATTAAGAGTTGATCTTTTCTGCAGTTTCTTTCACTAATGACTATATCTGATATCCATAAAGTACAGACACACACAGGCATACATCTATATGTGCATATATATGCATAAAATGTTTGAAATTCTACTTGACAATATTATAGAGACTAATCCATTACATCCTACTTATAGATAATTGTACGCTCTGTAACTAATACAAACATTAAGATCTACTTTCATACTGCTAATTCTTAACACTAGAGATGTAGTGTCTATCAGCTTACAGTAATGCTTTCTCTATTTTTCTTACACGTATTTTTCTCTGTCATCCACCTAGTCAATTCCATAAAATCATGTATCTTCAAATATTACAATGTAAGATCATACTTCTAGAAAAGCTTACCACACCAAGGTCAAGTAAAACTTATATCAACTGTAATTATTAAATATTATATAATATAACTATGTTAATTGTGTATTATTTGGTTATATGTTAACTGTACAATCAAGATCCAAAGACTATAAAATAAACCTCCCAGCATAGAATCATGCAGGTTCTCTCTCTCTCGGAGAGCCCAGGAACCTACTGAGGGTATCCCTCCCCTATGGCAGAGCCTGGCAAACTAACTGTGACATACTCGATATGACAAAAACAGTAACAATAATGGGTCTCATTCCTCTGACCCTGAAAGAGACCCCAATATGCCATTGCGCTATGCTAACACATGACAGGGATGAATGGAGATGTTACTGGCGCCCACTAGAGCAAATCAATGAAAAACTGGATGACCAGTGAACAAGTGAAAAAATGAATAATTTTTAAATTTTTTATATTCACCATAATTTATAATATTGAAATACTTTTAATGTTAGTGGTTTTTTGTGCACAAAGTTCTAACACTAGGCCACTACTACAGTGACTTTTCCCTCCAGCATTTACTCAAGGATTCCTCTGAATCCCGCATCCTTAATCTGATACTTCCCAACCTTCACCTTAACCCCCAGAGTCACTGCCACGGTAAACTCTGTTTTGTAAAACACTTTCTGGTTTCTTGGGGACATTTGTTTATTGCTTAGTAAGTCTATTGATGTTCCGCATAAGATAATTCACTCTTTTTCTGTCTATCTTGTTTGATATCCTCCAGTTTCATCCACAAAGCAGAAAATTGCGTGTCTTTGTTTTTTCTCATAGCCGAATACTATTCTGTTGTGTATATATATCATAGTTTCCTTATTCAGAAATTGGACATATGTGATGTTTCCAGATTATGGTTACTATGAATAGTGCTGCAACGAATATAGGAGTGAAAATGTCTTTTCTGAGTAGGAGTTTTGGGTACTTCGACTAGAAGTCTGTTGGTACCTTCATGCATGTGGAGAGTGGCCTCAGCATGGTGGTGGCTGGTTCTGGAGGTCTTCGGCTGGCGGAGCCCTGGTCAGGGAGGGGAGGGAAACTCAAACTGCTCCCCTCCAAGGGGCCCCGGCGTGGACAGCCAGGCGCAGGAGCAGGAGACTCTGCATGAAGGTACTGGCAGAGGAACAAAGGCATGCGGGTCCTGGGGCTGAGATCTCCAAGCCTGCTCGGATCAGGGCTGAACATCCTCCATGAAGATCCTCCAAATTCCTGTAGGCAGGGGTCACACCCACCAACTGGCCCCCTGGCGCTGTGTAATCCCATCAACGGCCAAGAGTCAGAACTATAAAACCCAGCTCCAGGAAGAGAACAGCGCACAGTCTCCTGCCCCTGTGCCTGGCTGTCCTCACCAGGGCCCCTTGGAGGGGAGCGGGTTGAGTTTCCCTCCCCTCCCCGACCAGGGCTCCGGCAGCCGAAGACCTGTAGAACCAGCCACCACCATGCTGAGACCACTCTCCACAGGCATGAAGGTACTGGCAGAGGAACAAAGGCATGCGGGTCCTGGGGCTGAGATCTCCAAGCCTGCTCCGATCGGGGCTGAGCATATTCCACCCAGATCCTCCAAATTCTACTAGGCAGGGGTCACACCCACCAACTCGCCCCCTGGCACCATGCAATCCCATCAACGGCAAAGACTCAGAGACTATAAAACCCAGCTCCCGGAAGTGCGTGGCCACATTCACGGCCACGCGACATCTTATTATCTCATTCCTTCTTTTGACAAACTGGCAGGCTACCGAATGTGACCTGCCCACAGGGCAGAGTCTGGCAAACTCCCCGTGGCATACCCAATATGCCAAATACCAGTAACAATGATGGGTCTCATTCTCCTAACCCTGAGAGAGCCTTGAATATGGCACTTTTAAAAAATCTCAGGGTTAGGATGAAGGAGACGTTACTGGGGCCTGCTCGAGGCAATCAACGAACAACAGGATGGTCGTGATCGTGATCCGAGTAGAAGTCAAGAAGTGGAATTGATAGGCCATATAAGATCTCAGTTCTTTCTCACTCATTTTACTTAGCATGATACTCTCCATGTTCATTCATTTATAAGCAAATTTCATGCCTTCATTTTTTGAATATATGCATCGTATTCTATTGTGTAGATATACCATAGTTCCTTTAACCAATTATCTGTTCTTGGTACTCGGGTTGTTTCCAGATTCTGGCATTTGTGAACAGTGCTACAATGAACATACAAGTGCAGATGTCATTTCTATTGTGTTTATTTTGCACCCTAGGATATATTCATGTGGGTCATAGGAAAGTTTGATTTCTAGTTGGGATACTGGGGACATTGGTGGTGGGAAAGGTACACTGGTGGAGGGATGAGTGTTCAATTATTGTATGACTGAAAATCAATCATGAAAGCTTTGTAACTATTTCATGGTGATTCGGTATTATGAAATCTGAATTCCTAAATTTTTGACTTCTCATATTTTTCAGAAGTCCATATTGTTTCACAAAAAGACTGAAGAAGTTGACATTCACCCTAGCAGTGTATGAAACTTCTTTTTTTTTCCATATACACACTAACATTGCTTGGTCTCATTTGTGATGTTTTTCAGTGTTGTGAGGTGATATCTCAATGATTTGATTTGCATTTACCTGATGCTTAGTGATCCTATTTATTTTTCTATGCCTATTGGACATCTGTGTATCTTTGAAGAAATTTTTGTTCATCTAGTCTCCCCAAGTTTGCTAGAGTTGGTTGTTTATTCTTGTTAAAATTTGTCAGTACTTTATATATATTTGAAATTGAACTTTGTTGAGTTATGGGAAAATACTTTTTCACAGTGTGTTGGTTCTATTTTCATTCTAGCAGTCATTTATTTTGTGATGCAGAAGCATCATATCTGATTTAGTCACATTTTTAATCTCTGCTTCTATTTTCTTGGACAGTGGCATTGAATCTTTGAACATATATCTGAATTCAATGTCATATAGGGTTCTACCTGTTTTCCTCAGTATGATTTATATATTCAGATGTAATATAGAAACCTTTTATACATCTTAATTGACTATGGTGTAGGTGTTCATGGTGTAGGATAGTGATATGAGTTCACATTTTTAGATGTTATCAACCAGCTTTTCTTGAAGAGGATTTCTTTGCTCTATTTCGTGGTATGTCACAAGTAACTATGTGGCAGATTTGGTGACTTATACCTGATGATCTGTCTCTGGGTTCTCAAATATATCATTTTTCATTTTTTATGTTTCTATATATTTCTGCCATTTGGATTATTATAGATTAGATATAATTTAAGTTTGGGTGAGTAAAATCTCCCATATTATTACCCTAGAATTGCTTTGGATATTTGTGTTGGAAGGTTTGTATTCCATTTAAACTTCAAGTGTGTTTGCCTTATGTATTTATATGTTGCTTGGGGATTTCTATGGGTACATCATTGAATATCTGTCACTATCTGTTTAGTGTTACATTTTCACAATATTAATACTTCCCATCCATAATCAGGCTTTCTGTACTCATTTTCAGATGCCTTCTTTGATTAGTTTTATCAATGACACATAGTGTTCTTTACGTGTGTCTTTTGTGTCGAGGTAGCTCTAATTTCTGAGGTTCAATTTATAAATGGGATGATTTTTATCTCATAGTACATAGTCTGCATAAAGCAATTTTATGTATTTCCATATGTTGATTTTGACACTTGCTATTTTATTTTATGAGTTTGCTATTTCTAGGAATTTTTTGTAGAGTCCTAAGAGATTTCTAAGTAAAGTATCAGATAATATTTGAGTAGTGATAGTTTGTCTTCTTTCCAATCTGGATGCGTTTGTATGTTTCTATCGATTTATTGCCATAGTAAGGTAAGGTAAGGTAAAGGCCCTCCCGTTGATCGTCGATTTGCTCGAGCGGGCCCAGTAACGTCTCCATTGGAGACTTTGTTGTTACTGTGTCTGGCATTGCCATAGTAAATACTTCTAATACTGTACTGAACAACACTGGTGTGAGTAGACAAACTTATCTTTTGCCTGGTCTTAGTGAGAAGTTTTTATGTTTTCACTACTATGATATTAGCTGTGAGTTTACTGTAAACAGTCTTAAATACGATCAGGAAGGTTTCTTCTATTACCATTTTAATGATAATATCATGAATACATGTTGGGCTCTTGCCATGTGTTTTGTCTTCATATATTTATATGAGCATATTATTTCTATTTCTCTTATAGTGATATTGTGTATTATGTTGACCTGCTTATATTATATAACTAACCTTGCATGTTTGTAAATTCTACTTGGTCATGATGTGTATTCCTTTAGATGCATTGTTGGATTCTGTTCGATAAATTTTGTTAAGTATCTTTGTTTATATATTCATCGTGGATATAGGCCTATAATTTTATTTTTATAAATAAAATGTATAAATTTATAAAAAAATTTATTTAGTTTATATATTCCCAGGAAAGTAACTTGCTGGTCATGTAGATGTGCAATTCCTAGTTTTTGATGAATACCCAGGTTGTCTTTCACAAAAGCTAGACCAGTTGACATCACAACCACCAGGTCTCTCTCCCCCTACATTCTCACCATCACTAGTTTTTGTTGTTTTTTCTGATTAGTGGCAGACCCTGTGATATGAAGTGATATCCCACTGTTGTTTTTATTTGCATTTCCCTGATAATTAATGATATAGGATACATTTTCACATGATTTATGGCCAATTTGAGGCCATTTATAAACTTTGAGGAAGTTTATATTTCTCTCTTATTTCCATGTTTGATAGAGATGGATTTTTTTTGTAGATTTCTACCAATTCTTTATCTATCCCTAGATAGATATTGTGTATTAAAACTTAAAACTTTGTGTGATAAGTAGAAAGAAAATAATTTCTCCCAGTTTAGGGGCCTTCTTAGTTTTCCTTTAATATTTTTCTTTTAGGTTCAGAAGTTTTTTAGTTTAATGATTTCCCATTTGTTTATCATTGCTTCTACTTGCTTTGTCAGTAGTGGTCACAGATGAATCAAGCTTCAATGTTGTGGAAAGTTCTACCTATATTTTCTTCTATGAACGTTATGAATTTAGTTTTGATATCTAGTCTTTAATCCATTTTTATTTGACCTCTTTTCATGACATTAAAAACATATGAATTTTTTTCACGTGTTGACTAAGCAATATTCCCAACACAACTTGTGGAAGAGTCTTTCCTTGCTCCACTTCATATTCTTTTCTCTGTTGAATATTACCTGATCATATACTTTAGGGTCTCTTGCTGAGTTTTGTATTCTATTCCACTGATCTGTCCCTTTTCTGAATACTTCATTCTAACTACTTTATAACACATTTTGAAGTTAGGACAAGTAATAGTGCCTCCCATATTCTTTTCCTCCCAAATTTCTTTAGCTATTGGGGCAGGGAGGGAGTTACTGTTCATTGTTTCATATGAATATCGAGAGTGTTTGAGATATATTTTTTGAAAAATGCCATAAGTATCCCTGTACGGACTGCATTAGATTTATATAATGCTTTGGGAAATATTGCTATTTGGCCAAATTAATCCCAATTCATGAGAAGGGGTTCTATTTCCTTTTGTCCTGTTTTATTTCTGACTCACTTCACTCAGAATGTAACTCACAATTTCCATTAATTTATAAAAAATATTATTTCATTGTTCCTCATGATGCATAGTATTCTATTGCGTACATATATAATAGTTTCTTTCCCCAGTTTTTTCTTGGGCACTTGGGTAGTTTCCCAATACTGGTTACTTTGAATATTGTTAAAACGAACATAAAAGAGTAGATGGCACTTCAGGTGAGTGGTTTTTTCCTTTCTTTTTTGCCCTCTAGGGTAAATACCTAAAGAGGTATGGCTGGATTCAATAGAAACTCAATTTCTAGGTTTTTTGAGTAATGCTCATACTGTTTTCCAAAAAGGCTAGACCAGTCGGCATTCCCACCATCACAATGGCCTCTCAGCACCTGTATTACAAACCATAATACCCAAAAGGAGAAAGAGAGAGAAACAGAGTAACAATAAGACAAAGATAGAGGCAGAGGTGCAGAGTTGGGTGGGAGGGAGTGCCATATAGGCACACCTGGGAAGATGGTGGCAGGAGGGATACTGGGGACATAAGTGATGGGAAATGTACACTGGTAGGGGTATGGGTGTTATATAATTGTATGACTGAAATTCGATCCTAAACAACTTTGTAATTTTGTGATTCAATTAAAATAAATAGATAGCTAGATAGATAGATAGATATCCTTTCTCCCTTCATCTATGCCAGCACTGGTTGTTCTTACTCTTTTTGAAGTGTGCCAGTCTCTATTGTGTGATGTGATATCTCACTGTTGTGTTGATTTACTTTTTTTTTAAGTAAATGCATTTTATTTGAATTTTTTGAAGGTGTGGAGGGGGAGATAGGGAAGAGAAAGAGAGAGAAGGAGAGAGAGAGTGAGAGAGAGAGTAACATGCTCAAGAGAGAACACAGGCATCTCCAAGTGTAGAGAGAGCTCCAAAACACATCCCAGCATTAGACGCAAAAGCATGAAAGTACACATCTCAAGAGGGGAGATGTGGGTGGCACAAGTGCTCGGGAACCACATGTGTTCGGCCATGTGGGCAAAAGCAGCACATGAGCTCAGGCAGCATATATGCCTGATTTACTTCTCTAGGGTGATTAATGATGTAGAGTATTTTTTCATGTGCCATTTGGCCATTTGTACTTTTTGTTTGTGGAAGTTTCTCCCCTTTTTTCATCTGATTAGATGTTTCTTTCTTCTAAAGTTCTACCAGTGTCTTACATATTTTGGATATTATCACGGTCACGGTCTTCCCGTTGTTCATCGATTTGCTTGAGCGGGCCCAGTAACGTCTCCGTCATGAGACTTGTTGTTACTCTGTTTGGCATATCAAATACGTCATGGGTAGCTTGCCAGGCTCTGCTGTGTGGGCGAGAGACTCTCAGTAGCTTGCCGGGGCGGAGGAATTGAACTCAGGTTGGCCATGTTGGCCGCTTGTAAGGCAAACGCCCTACCGCTGTGCTATCGCTATCCTTATCAAATATGTATGGGGTAAACTATTTTTCCCATTCTGTGCGCTGTCTTTGATTCTTGGTCACCATTTTTTTTGTGTGTGTGTGTGTTGTTGTTGTTGTTGTCTGTTTGTTTTTGTTTCGTTTTGTTTTGTTTTTGAGATGCAGAAGTTTCTCTAGTTTAATGTAGATTCTTTTATTTATCTTTGCTTCCACTTGCTTGGTCAGTGCCATTTCATCTTTGAAGATACCTTTAGCTTCAATGCCATGAAGGATTCTGTATAGGTTTTCCTCCATAACCTTTAAGGATTCAGGTCTGATATTGAAATCTTTAACTACTTTGATCTGACATCTGTGCATGGTGTTAGAAAAAGTCTGGATTCAGTTTTTGCATGCTACTGCCCTGTTTTTCCAGCACCATTTGTTGAAGTGTATTTTCTGTTTCATTTCAGATTATTTGCTTTATCAAAGATTAAATAATCATTTAACTAAATGGGTCTGTTACTGGATATAAACCCTATCCAACTGGTCTGCAGATCTGTCTTTATTCCAATACAATGCTATTTTAAGTACTGCACCTTTGTAGTGTAGTTTGAAGTTGAGGAAGATTATGCCTCTCATCTTTTTCCCAGGATTGCTTTAGTTATTTGTTGGTGGTTATTGTTCCATATGAATTTCAGCAGTGTTTAATATATTTATTTGAAAAATGCATGAGTTTACAAATAGGGACTGCATTATATATGTAAAATACTTTGGGGAATATTTCCATTTGATTTTAATCCTCCAAATCCTCCAAATACATGAGGAAGATTGTTTCACCATTTCCTCATTTTCTCTTTAATTTCTTGAAGTAGTGTTTTGTAGTTTTCTTTGTACAGGTGATTTATCTCTTTAATTTACACTAGTTTGTACTTATTTTTAGAGAATATTCTTTCTGCACTAGAGAATAATCTTTGTTCAATTTTTGTTTATTTATTTTAATTTGTGTGTTCCTGAATATAAGTCTCAGATCTCCAAGCTCCTCCTTTAGTGCTCTTGCTTCTTTGTTGATGTTTTACTAGGTTTTATGTCCAGAAATGAGAGTGGGGTTACCATGGATGGTCTTGGTCAACATGATAAACTCAGACAGTCTCTCAACCTGTTCATTCCATTCTAGGCCATTGGTCCCAATGTGGAGTTCTTCGGCTGATCTTCTCAGTCCTATTTTGGCATTAAAATCACCAAAAATGATCTTGTAGAAGGTGTGGTCTTCTTTATAGTACTTCTCCAGCTCCATGTAGAACTTCTCAATTTCTCCTTCATGATAATTGGATGTTGGTGCATAGACAACGAGGATAGAAACTGCCGGCAGTGAGCCATATCTATTCAAGTGTAATCATCTGATTCGGGTTGTTAGGCATATGAATGAAACAATGCTCATGGTCAGGTTCAGGTTGACAAGGATACTGACAGCACTTATGTCTTTTTTGTAGCATGTTCCAAGGAACAGTTCTTTTCCAGTGTCAAAAACGGCATGATGGGATTGTTGCCTTCTCCTCTCAGTCAGACAAATTATGTTGTACTTCATCTTTTGCACTTGCAACATCAGGTCCTTGGTGGATGCATACAATGCGAGCATAAGTGCATTGAAAGTATAGACAGTAATTTTTGTCCTTATTCGTTTTGGCAGCCTAGTTCGGTCTTGAGATTTTATCAGCCTCTCCTTCCTCATCCATATTAACCCTGCCTTATTGGTGGCCCTTTCAGGATCAAGGAAATGAGACCCATTGCATTTACTGATTTTGGCATATTGAATATGCCACAGATAGCTTGTCAGGCTCTGCTGTGCAGGCAGGATATTCTTGGTAGCTTGCCAGGCTCTCCGAGAGGGATAGACACTTTTAGGGCAGCTTCTAATCGCCCTTGCAGGTGTTCCCATGGTTCAAGCCATATTTGAATGCTATCAAATATGGTGCAGTAATCTTGGAAGATGGGTATTTAATGTCTTATGATGTGTCGCTTGTGGCTGTGCTATTCGGAAAGCATCCTGAAGCATGGTGGCGGTTGGGTAGTGGAGGTAGTGGAGGTAGTGGAGGTCTGCCAAAGAGAATTATCTGGTACCGGTAGGGTGTGGGTCTTCTGTGTGATCCCTGGGTCACTGGAGGCTGGTGGAAGCAGATAGAGCAGGTTACGGTGGGGATTCTTGTCTTATCCTTGGTCGTAAGAGATTGATGTGAGCAGGCAGAGGATCTTTGTTCTTGATTCCCACTGAGTCGGGAACTTCTGGTCATAGAGTTCCGCTTACCTGAATCTAAACATTGGACATGGGAGTCTCCTGGTAGATGGTTCAACAACAAAAATTGACCACATAATATTCGATCGATGGTTTTGCCTCACCAATGTCTTTGTTGTCTCAAAATTCCAAATGGGATTGGACCAGTATCTCCTTCATGCAAAATTTTACTTCACAGAGCAGGGAGAAAGGGCTGCAAAGTTTCAGAAAAGAACTCCCAAAACAACCACCAACTGGGAGCTCTTTGGCACTATTGCGGCAACTTGGGAAGATGCCGTTGTTGACAACATTGAGGAGGAATACGATCCACTTTTATATAAGAATGCAACTGGCTTTTGTGTATTGACTTTGTACCCAGCCTCTTTGCTATATTGGTTTATTGTTTCTAAGATCTTTTTTTCTTTGACTCTTTAAAGTTTTTCATGTACATCATAATGTCATCTGCAAGTAGTGATAGTTTGAATTCTTCTTTTCTAATCTGGATTCCTTTGATTTGTTTTTTCTTACCTGAGTGCTGTAGCCAGGTTTTCTAATACTATGTTAAATAGAACTGGAGAAAGTAAAATCCTTGTCTTGTACCTGACCTCAGAACAAATTTTATCAGTATTTCACCATTCAAGATGTGGTGAAAAGGTAACTCCTCCCACTATTGGAAATGCTGTTCGATACAAACCCTGTGGAAAGCAGTATGGAGTTTTCTTGGTAAACTGAGTATTGAACTGCCATAGGAGCCAGCAATCCCATTTCAGGCGTCTACACAGAGCATAAAAACACTTTCTAAATAAGGACATATGCAAACAATTATTCATTGCTGTACTCAGTACAATAGCTATGATATGGAATCAACCTAGCACTCAAAGAACAGAAACATGGATTATGAAGATATGAAATATATACAATAGATTACTATGCAGCTTCAAGGAATAATGAAACATACAATTTGCTGCAACATGTTTGAAACTGGAAGGTACCATGTTGAGTGAAGTAATCCAGAAAAATAAAGACAAACACTTGGTTTCACTTAGGTGTGGAATATAAACTACTGGATGAGGAAATGCATTGCAGTGTTAGTAGGAGACTTATATCACCCTCGATCCCAATGTTTAGCAGGAGAGAGACAAAGAAGAAAAGAAATCAAGGGAAGGAAGAAGAGCTCAAGAAGTAATAGATTAACAGGCATCAGGGATTCAATTATACCAGTGCTATGAAGGAGAGGGATAGCCATATACCCCAAACACAGATTCAACAGAACGGAAAACATGAGATATAAGTGCAACCACTACATCTTTGTAATGAACCTGTTAACTTGAATAGGGGAATTGGTGTGGGAGTTTGGATAGGAAGGAAATCTGGCAACACTGGTGGAAGAAAATTGACACTGGAGGAAGGATTGGTATTGATTTACTGAGTTTCTAAAATGGAGTTATTAGTAAGTTTATAAATCATGGTTCTTTAACAAAAAATAAAATTAATAATATGCTTTAAACAAAAGTGTATAAACATGAAAAATAAGTATTTGTTTTGGTGCTTTTTAGAATTTGAGAAAAGAGAATCAATTATGAATATTCAGAATGCATATTTTTATTGCAGGAGCCTGGTGGTGCTGAGGGCCAACTCTTGCTTCTGCTCTCAGGGTTAACTCCTGGCAGAGTTTAGGGGACTGTGTGTTATTACAGGGATTGGAGCTGGGTTGCCTACAGGCAGGACAGCACCCTATGCACTATACATTGTCTCTGGTCCCAGAATATGAACTCTATTATGTGAGGGTCAATGGGCACACCTGGAGATACTCAGGCATCACTCCTGGCTCAGTCAGTATTCAGGAATCACTCCTGGCAGGGGACAGGAGACCAGTGGGATGCTACAAGTCACACCTGGTTCATTCACAAGCAAGGCAAGGGCCCTACCTGCTCTCATATCATTTTGCCTCATACATTCTTAACAAGAGTGTTGGGTTTATTTAAGTGAGTCTGCTGCATGATAAAGTGAAATAATAGTAAAGTAAAATGAGCATATTGTTCTTTTTTATATATCATAATAGAAGTTTAGGCTAGAGGAACTAATGTAGAAGCTCTCTGTGACAGTAATTTTTTTTAGAAATAATAGGGAAAATAGGTGTCTAAGATGATTTCATGATGTAAATGGTAACACATGCAAAAGGTTGAAAAAGTATGACCTGAGTAAAATTAAATTCATAGAAGGAGTTTCAATGATAGACTATACTGTGGTGTGGAGTTTCATAGTTTTATTGAAAAAGGGATTTGGTTGGAAGCAGGTTGATTAGAGGACTAGATAATTGAAATATTATCCCATTTGCGTACTATGATAGAATTCTGAAATAACTCCCAAACTTCCTAACTCATAGTATAATTCCTTAGATATTCAATCTTAGGGAGTTAAGACAATGTCTGTGTATATGATGGATGTGGGTCATGTGATTAGGTTACATTAATGCGTTATGTGAAAGCATTTTTAGATTAAATTAAATCATTTAATAAAGAAAGGTATTATTGTCAATGTGCATATATTCTTTAAAGACGTATAAGTATCACAGAGCATTAAACAACCATTTTTAACTGCCTATGGAAAGAAATAATCTTAGAGCTATAGTTTCAATCCCACACTGATAAGTAAGTTGTGCCAACTGCCCCATATATTTGGAAGAAGAATGTGAGCTTCACATGAGAACCACAGGCTTAAGCTGATTCTAAGACTGTAGTGTTATATAGGATTAGAGAAAAACTAATTAAACTGTTCATGGTATGCTAATCCAGTGAAACAGATTATCACTGTATCACTGTATCACTGTCATCCCATTCATCCCAGCCCTGAGATTTCAGCAGCCTCTCTTTACTTGTCCTTCAGATTATAAATGGGTATTTTTCAGAAGTTGATAAATTTGAAACAATTTGTTACACAGCTGCAACAAATCAGTACATACTCAAATATCACAAGTTTATTTTATATGTCTTTTAATATATTGAGAAATTTTTACAGACATGAAAATTGCCTGCTACAACTCTTTTACCACTTATAAGAATGAATTACAGAAAAATGACTAAACAAGAAGTTAAAAAGTAATTGTCTTTGGCTAATGATCCTCCCTAAAGAGAATCTAAGATAAACATTCTTCTGATGATTTCTAGTGGACTTTTAACTGTGAAAATTCAGAAATTCCCTAAAATTTTACGTTGTGTTTTTAAATATATCAATTATTGATTTTTCAAATAGCATTGACATTACTGAGTACATTTGACCTATTCAAACAATTTGAATAACCCAAGATTTTCAAGGAATTTTAGTATGGGTCAAAGGTTAAAATATGGGTCATCTAAAAGATAAGACCGCCTTTTTCTATACCTTTCTATATTTGGCCCATCTACTGACTGAATAATATATTTTGTCAGAGTGATGGGGTTTCGGCCATACCCTGATATGGTCAGACCTTACTCCTGGCTCTATGCTCAGAGATATCTCCTGGTGGGCTCAAGACAACATATGTGGTGCTGGGAATAGAATCCAGGTTGATGTGTACAAGGCAAAAGTACTATCCATTGTACTATAGCTCAGGACCCTGAGACATCTTTTAATTTTTTGAATATGTAATCCATTTTATCTTTCAGTTCAGAACTGTTCTTTGCTATATTTGAAGATATTTGAAATAAATAAAACTTAGCTGCACAAAATATTCTTAGATACATTAATGCCCCCTCAATTTAATACATAGGAGAACTTCTATTGTTCCTCAATCACTAATTTAACAAATTCTCACAAAATTTCTGTCAAAGTAAAAAAATTATTATTTACCATTAGTTTTCTGGCTCGTTGTTACATAATGCTCAGTGGGTTTTAACCAATACCCATGTTATAACACACTCACTAGGACATAATCAAGGCATTATAGAAGGTGAATACTTACTTACCTTGCATGTTTCTGACACAGTTCGATTCCAGCAGCCTATTTGGTCCCTGAGTCCACAAAGAATACTTCCTGAGTGCAGACCGAGGAATATGCCCTGAGTATTGCCAAATACATCCCACAAACTAAAAAAAAAAAAAAGATTCCAACACCTGTTGCTTCTAGATTCTACGAGGGTGTCAAAATTCCTTAGTATAAATCTAAAAACATGTATTTTTAATTTCTGCTTCATTTTAACGTTGTCTTTGCTTCTTCTCTAGTCTGCCTTTTTTTTGGGGGGTGGGTCACACCCGGCATTGCACAGGGGTTACTCCTGGTTCATGCACTCAGGAATTACTCCTGATTGTGCTTGGAGGACCATATGGGATACTGGGAATCAAACCCAGGTTGGCCGCGTGCAAGGCAAGTGCCCTACCTGCTGTGTCCAGCCCCTGTTCTGCTTTTATCTTATGAAGTCCCTTATGAGTTCTGTGAGCTCATTCAGATAATTAGATAATTCCAGCTACTCAAAACTATAATGTAAGTTCTCATAATTCTCACATTTCTCCTCATAATCTGGTGGAAGAATAAATACAGTGATATGACTGAAAAATATGTTACTATATTCTATTTCCAAAAACTTAAATTTCACGAAGGCAAGAATGCTCATTGTTTCCACTATTATTTACTAGGATACTGAAAATGCTATACACAGCAATTGAGAAAGTGACATAATTCAAATTAAAACCTAAGTAGAGGTTTTTGCAGACAACCTGATAATAAGATAGAAACTTCTAAACTGATAAAAATATTAAAACAAATCAGCCAACATGCAATGTAGAATATTACAAAATGAATTCACAAATATTTATTGCATCTCCACAAGAGATAAATTAGAAGAGGAAGAAATTTTAAATATAACTTATAATTGTTTTAAGTATAATTTAATATCTAGTAATAATATTAACAAAGGAGGAAAAATATTTGTGCATTACAACTATAATTCACTATCCCTACTAAAATAAATAAGATATGCATTAAAATAAATACATGATCATGTAAATGAAATAAAAGAATAATTTAAACATCATTACTTTTTTTTTCTTTTTTTGAGTCACACCGGCAATGCACAGGGATTATTCCTGGTTCTGCACTCTGGAATTACTCCTGGCGGTGCCTGCTATACTATTGTTCTAGCCCCCACTACCTTTAATTTTAACCCCTTTAATTTGGGTCCTGAACCAAATAATAAAATGTAAGAGGTAGAAATTAACAGATGACCAAAAATATATTTGCTACTCAAGTATAGCATCTACAGAATTTTCTGGTCTGTAGTCCTCTCACAGAGAATGCCTGGAAAATACACAGGAAGACTTCTAATCTGAAGCAGCCGGACTTGGAAGAATCCAGCTTTGTGTGACCAGACAAAGAAGTAAAAGACCTGGTGTCCCAGGACTAGGAATTACCAGTGTTGGCCTAATCAGTCCCAAAATTGTGAAGTGTAATTCTTGCATTCGAGATTCCAAATTCCAGAATTTCAAAAAACACCCAAGTCTGTGATTTGTCCTCCATTTACTAACTTCTGGAAGAGTTATAATATAACTCAAGAGACCAAGTATTTTGACACACAGCATATTGTGGGTTTATTACAAAAGACTGCTAAATTACTCAGTCTGAAAGTTATAGATAAGTTTCATTTCATTTCCCCTGAAATTTGTCTCCTTTTGAATTTTTTAATCTCTGGATTGATACCCAACTTTTCAATGTGCCTATTCTGTTAACTTGGGGTTGTGGTGATTGAGGTTTAATCACAGGTTTATGTAGCATTAAATTGTTTTGGACAACATGACAAAAGAGTATCTGCTATAGATAACTAGATATTAATCTTCTTTAGGTACCTTTGAAATCTATTACATTATGTCTTAAATAAGAAATCATGGATTGAAGGATTATTGTTTTATGGGTTTGCGAAACTTTATTTTGTGAGGGGACAGTTTAAGTTAATAGCTTATACCCTTTTTCTTAATTAATGCTTATTTTTCATTATTTCATTATTTTAGAAATATATTTTATATTTTGCTACATCTTAAAAACAATAGTATAAATTTGGCAGCTTAATGTACATGTGCAAATAAATGAAATATCAATGACACCTAAAATAAAAATTATTGGGTCAGAGAAGTTTAATTTTTAATAACAAATTGATAAAATGATATCTTAATCAACATATCTCCAGAGTATACTTAACAAAGGACATTTATAGTAAAGTGTGACAAAATAATACTTTGTTTTTTTTGGGGGGGCCATATCCATCAGTACTTGGTGCTTAGTCTTGGCTCTGTGCTCAGGGACCACTCGTGGCAGGAACTCAGAGATCTAACCGGGCTATCCATATGCAAGGCAAGCACCCTACTCACTGCACTCTCTCTCCCACCACACTAGGACATGCTTTTAAAATAATAGAAACTATTGAATACCCAATTCTGTCCATATATCTATATAAGGAGGCATTAAATTCATTCAATAATATCTATTGCTACTATTAAAATGGAATAAAGTGTAATGACTCCAATAAAAGTTTCTGGCTAAAATCAAGGGGTCAGTATAACTCATTCTCATTACAGATTCAAAATTCCCTAAAGTCTCTCTCTATGATTTCCCTGACCACTGTCCTAAAATTAATATTATGATTAGTTTTCACCTGACCCAGTTAAGCAATTATTATATCCGTGCCTTAAACTTAGTGTAAAATCATATAAATTGCAATAACTATAAACTTAATACTCATTAATGACACAGATTCACATTTTATAGGGATTTAGATATTAACAACTTTTGTGGAGCAATGCTATCATTCTTTATACCACAAACTATGATTATAGTATACAGGAAGATGCAATACAATAGAAAATGTTGTAATTTTGTTATGTCGTAACTAAAGAAAGAAAGATAGTAATGCTAGGTAATCTAGTAATATAATTGTACATTTTAAATACAGACAACACCGAGAAAGCCAGTTAGGCAGTTAGAATTGTTTGAAGTAGAAATAAATAAATTATGTGACTTCCATTTTGACCTAACACTTTTAACTAGGAAGACAGTAAACGCAACAATTCTCACAAAAAAAAAAAAATCAAAAGGGAAGGAGCATCACAAATTTGCCAACCACTCATTTGATAAAAGATAAATATTCAAGACATGTTAATCACTTAGTAGAGAATGCAGGCAACAAAAACATGTCCACTTAATTCATAAAATAAGGAACCTTAGATATCTTGGGTTGCATATACTATTTTTTTTAAATTTCTTGTAGTCCATGTCTTATCTCATGGCTTGTCCCTATCTTTGGTCTCACTCCTAGTGGGTCTTGGGGACCATACGTGGTGGCAAGGATCAAACCCAGGTGATCTGGATGCAAGATAAGCTCTCTACCTGCTGTACTATCACGATAGCCCTCTCTGTGCTAATTTTATCCAGTTTCCACAAGGAACCACCCAGGAGACAGTCAAATTTGCTATATAATTAATGTGGAGGAGATGAGAATTAATATGCATGAAGGGAAAACAGAAATAAATGTTTTAATGTGAACAACATTCTAAAGCAAATTGCATTTAGTATTGAGCTGGTAATTGTATGCTGATGAGGAATTTCCAACAATTGAAATAACTATTCCAAGATAATTATTATTCCAAAATAATGTATTTATTCCAAAATAAATTATCTATTCCTAAATAACTTTATTTCAGGAAAAATGAAGTGAGAAATGAAGTCAAATCATTTTCTAATATTACTTCATACAATCAGTACAGCGGGTAGGACTTTTGCCTTGCACGCAGCCCGAGTTTGATTCCTTCGCCCCTCTCTGAGAGCCCAGCAAGCTACCCAGAGTATCTCACCCATGTGGCAAAAGCCTGGCAAGCTCCCCGTGGTGTATTCAATATGCCAAACACAGTAACAAGTCTCACAATGGAAACATTACTGGGCCCGCTCTAGTAAATCAATGAACAACGGGAGGACAGAGCTACAGTGCTACAGTGCTATCTTATATTTAATAATGAATTTAACAAAATGGCAAGTTTTCACTCCTTTGTAGTTAAAAATGTGTAAAAAGGCCCCATGTAGATATAAAAATAATTTTAATAATAAAGGACTATTTTATTTATTTGATATGGAAAATAGATGATAGACGTGGAAATATGCAAAATACACTACCTTGGGGTCAAAAGCACATTAGGTCCACATCCACAGAAATGAATTAAGTGTCTCATTGAAATAATTTCAATGATTACGATGAAGCATTCTACATCCTAAAATGCTGAATTTTTCAGTGCTTTATATATTTTAGTTATTTACCCTTTATCTGATATATTTTATACACATATTTTCTTTCCTATTCAGCCTGTTATCTTAAAATTAAGCATGAGTATCCAATCACTGTCACTGTCCTCCCATTGTTCATCGATTTTCTCGAGCAGACCCAGTAATGTCTCCATTGTGAGACTTTGTTGTTACTGTGTTTGGCATATCAAATATGTCACGGGTAGCTTGCCTGGCTTTGCCGTGCAGGCGAGATGCTCTCGGTAGCTCGCCGGCCTCTCCCAGGGGGGTGGAGGAATCAAATTCAGGTCGGCCATGTTGGCTGCTTGCAAAGGAAACGCCCTACCTGCTGTGCTATTGCTCTAGCCCGAGTAGCCAATATGTTAATTTTATTTTCATTATATTAATACACTTATTGTAATTTGTTTCAAGAAAGAACAGCTCCTATCATCATTTGTGCATCTAATGAAGAGTCAGCAAAGTTTAAAGGTGATTGCTAATATGTGTGAGAGCTAACCTGATGCAACACTATAGTATCAGGTGAATGTAACACTAAACATTAATAACTGGATAAATCCTCCAGACAGAGTATCAGTAAGAAAACAGATCCCTAAATGAGAAATTGAAGAACTGAAATAAATAAACATATATAGGGCACCACCACCCCTCACTCCAAAAATAGGAAAACGCATCACCCTCTAGTGCACATGGGGCATTCTGTAAAATACTGGGGCATAATTTGAGATTCCTTGAATTCATAGAAACAGAAATAATTTAATTTTTTTTAGATCACAGATCCATGAAGGTAAACATTAACATGAAAAGGAAGTGGTATAAACTCTAATATTTGAAAACTAAACTGTATTTCTTTTGCCAAAATTTAATAGACTTTTGCATATTTTTGAAATTTATGTAAACCCATTTCTTTGTCTTATTAAACTTGATTATAGTGGCAAATAAATAAAACACTACTGAGTTCATATCCTGGAGTATTATGTAAGTTTTTATCAATGTGTTTTATGTATTCAGATCTAATCTTGAGGTCCTTGATCTATTTTGAAAGAACATTCATAAGTGTGTGACATGTTGATGATTTTATTTTTCTGAGTATGGTCATACAATTTTGCCAACATTTGTTTAACAGGAATCCTTACTTCACTTCAAGCCCCAGCTCCATTCCATTGTCATGATTTAACTGTCCATAAATAGTTTTAACTTTACACCTTTCAATTCTATTCTGTTTGTTATATATATATATATATATATATATATATATATACATATATATATATCTGTATTCTGGTGATACACTCTTTTGATATTTATAGAATAATTTCAAATAAGAACATGTTGTTGTCAGAGATATAATACAGCAGGTAAAGCACTTGCTCTGCATGTGGCCTACTCAGCTTGATACCTGGCATCTCTTCTACCAGGAGTGATACCTGAAGAGAGTCGAGATTAAGTTCTAAGCATTCAACCCCCAAAAATAATTTTAAAAATAAGTCAGAAAAAGTGATAACTCCCATCTTCTTTCTTCTTTGGATAGGTTTGTCTGCTTAGGCATTTATACTGTTCCATATACATTTTACTAGAGTTTGCTCTGAGTTTTTGAAGACTGTCATGGAATGTTTGTGGGAATTATATTGAATTAGTATAATGCTTTGCCTAGGATGGTGATCTTGACAATGTTAATTCTGCCAATCCATGAACATAGAATATTTTTCTATTACTCAGCAGAAGATTTGAAACGATACTTCCTGAAGAAGAAATGGATGGCCTGTAGGCATATGAGAAATGATTTCTTCACTAATTTTATTTAAATGCAAATAAAGACAGCTAGATTTTTTTCTCACACTGAGGCAATATTGTAAATCAAAAAGTATGGAAACAATGATTGCTGAAAGGAAAATGGTTAATAAGAAAGCCTCATTCACAGTTGCTGGATATTTTTGCATAGTTCTATGTCCATAGAAAACAGCATGGAGATAGTTCAAGAAAAGAAAAACTTTCATATAACTCACCAATTTCGACTCTTGTTATCTTGTCATCTTTATGTACATATATATATATACATATGTACAGAGATAGTATAACTGGTGATAGCTATAGATATACATATATATAGAATGAATATATGCATAGATATGTATATAGCTCTATCCTGTATCACTCTCCTCCCGTTGTTCATCGATCTGCTCAAGCAGGCACCAGTAACGTCTTCAGAGTGAGTCTTGTTGTTACTGTTTTTGGCATATCAAATATGCCACGGGAACTTGCCAATCTTTGCTGTGCAGGCCAGATACATTTGGTAGCTTGTCAGGCTCTCCTAGAGGAATGGAGAAATCAAACCTGAGTCGGCCGCATGCAAGGAAAATGCCCTACCCGCTGTGCTATTGCTCTACCTTAGATATGTATATAATGGGATAACTTCATCCATAAGAAAAGATGAAATCTTCTACTTCCTGCAATTTTGATATAGCTGGGGGCTATTTTTTAAGCAAAATAAGTTCAAGGGAGAAGATAAAAGATCTCACTCTTCTGTGGTATCATAAATAAACAAAACAACCAAAAATTATAAAATATCAAAGGATGACATATCCCTGTATTAAAACCTAAATTACTGTTTTAAGTTTTTAAAAACTTCAAAAAACTGCACAGGGAGGGCAAAGGTGGAGATAAATGAAAAGAAAGACAATATACACGTATGTGTGTGTGTACATACGAGTAAGGCATGTGGCTTGCACGCAGCCAACATGGCCGACATGGGTTCAATTCCTCCGCCCCTCCTGGAGAACCTGGCAAGCTACCAAAAGTATCTCACCCGCACAGCAAAGCCCGGCAAGCTCCCTGTGACGTATTTAATATGCAAAAAAAAAAACCAACAACCCAGTAATAACAAGTCTCACAATTTGTTGTGAGACATCACTGGGCCCACTTGAGCAAATCAATATTATATATATTTATGTGTGTGTGTGTGTGTGTGTGTGTGTGTGTGTATAAAACATAAGGACTTTATTTGAGGTATAGTAACCGCATATGCCATTATACCTAATGGAAAGATACTACCTAAGTCATGACAATAATAAAAAATTCTGAAATCTATGTGGGAAATCATCTTCCAAACTAATCCCCAAAACCATATGTAATAGACACCATGAGCAAAACATTACAGATATTGCTGCTTTGTTGGTGCCCACAGGCAAATAAACATGCTCCCAGGGAAGAATAGAACAGATGATGGGCAAGCAAATGTGTACTTAGGAAAGGATAAATTAAAATAATTTAGGGTCTTTAAGATCTAGACCGCAATAAAGGTAAACATAAATTAGAAAATTGTCACATCTTTATAATTTAATGTTGCCTGTTAATTGGCTATGTGAAAAATCCCTCTTTGCTCTTAAAACATACATTGAATTTTAATGTATTTACTAACTGTCCTTAATTTCTCTGTCAATTGTAAACAATGGATCAAGTTTTGGGAGCCAATCAAGAGTAGTGATACTGTAATGAACATACAATCAGCCTGTGAGCCTGTGAGATGGCTGCCCAAGGGACCCGAAATCTTGGAAAATTCTTGTGTGTTTCTTTATCTCTTTGTATATTTTATTTTAATCTCATTCTTTGAAAACAAAGGACAAGTATACCAATTCAATTAGCTGTATTCTGGTATGTTGAAAAAAATCTGTCAAACTAACACCCAAAGCCATGAACTTTATATGACAATAGCAGATTGAACTGATAGATTGAACATAGAGAAGTCACATATCAAGTAGCACTGTAACACTGTCATCCAGTTGCTCATCGGTTTGCTTGAGCAAGCACAAGTAACATCTCCATTGTGAGGCTTATTGTTACTGTTTTTGTCATATTGAATACGACACGGGTAGCTTGTCAGGCTTTGCTGTGCAGGCGGGATACTCTCAGTAGCTTGCTTGGCTCTCCAAGAGGAACAGAGGAATCGACCCCGGGTCGGTCATATGCAAGGCAAATGCCCTACCTGCTGTGTTGTCACTCCGTCCCACATATTAAATATATTATAAAAAGTCAGTTACAAAAAAAATTTGGAAAACAGCAAGAATATATGTGATATATTAGGGAACTTCCACCAAAAGCATCAACAGATTTTGTAGTAAAAGTTTCAGAGATCAGGGGAATATAGGATAATACAAAGTGTTGGGGAAAAAAATTGGCAACAAAAAAAGGTTTATCTAACTAAATTGACACTCATAATTGAAGAGATAAATAAAAGCCAAACAAGAAAAATAAGAAAAATTATATCACTAGTAAATGTTACCTAAAATAATAAGTAGATTTATTAAAGATAAAATGGTAATACATGCAGCCTGAAAACTGCTGCACTGTCCTCCCGTTGTTCATCGATTGGCTCAAGCAGGCAACAGTAACATCTCACAACAAATTGTGATAATTGTTATTACAGTGTTTGGCATATCAAATACATCATAGGTAGCTTGCCAGGCTTTGCCATGCAGGCGAGATACTCTTGGTAGCTTGCTGGGCTCTCTGAGTGGGGCGAGGGAATCAAACGTGGGTTGGCTGCATGCAAGGCAAACACCCTACCTGCTGTGTTATCACTCCAGTCCAACATGAAAACATGAAAGTAAAAAACTTACTGATAGCAGGATATGCAATTTAATCCATAATACTATACTAATATAATATTAAATCTTAAATCACTTTAAAAACTCTAGTATAAAATTCAAAATAAAAGTATTGAATATAAATAAAATTACAGCAATAAAACAGGCAAGTTAATAAAAACTGAAGAGAGGAGAGAAATATTTCCCTGAAAAGGACATACGAATAATTTAAATCATGTCTGCATACATGAAGTTTGAAAATTGATCAAAGTGATATAATGAAACTTATGAAGGGTCTGGGCACTTAGGTTTTGGTGAAAATTAAGTAATTTTGCACATCAAAATCATAAATGTTAGAACTATTTTAACATGAGTAACTGGAAATCTACTTAACAAAAGATGGCAAAGACTTACATACCATTGCTGAAAGAAATTAAAGAAGATACAAAGTTATGACAACAGAGCATATGTTCATTTATTAGAATGATTAAAATTGTCAAAATGGCAATCCTACCCAAATCTCTATACATTTTGAATCAGCCCCCATAAAAATACTCATTAATACTTAAAAAATACATAGACAAAAAATGCTGAAAAATTTTTGTATGACTGAAACCCAATCACGAACAACTTTGTGTATCTCATGGTGATTCAATAAAAAATTAATCAATCAATTTAAAATGTCTCTCTTCTATTACATTGTTTACACACAGAAATTTCATGAATTTCTGTGAATTTTGTTGCCTGCTGTAGGATAACAATTGATTTGTCCTTTCTTCCTTGCCACAAGGAACTTAGTTTTATCAGATTACAAGCATCACAGTGCTCTCAAGTCACTCCCATTCCTTTGTTTATCTGTAACCACTTCTCTATGTTCTCTTCCCCAACCAGTTAATCAGCTTTTCTCCCTAATCATACTCTTGTAATTTGTAACGTCTGATCTTCCTAGGACACTGAATTTATACTGTAAGTTAATATTGCCTTTCTCCTCTCCTTATGTATTTTGAATAGTTTCCTTTAAAGCAATGTCCTTTTTGTATAAATACAGGAAGACAGTTAATATTATGCTTTAGTAACTTAGGATTTAATTGCTTTGAATATTATTCACTCCCGAGCATCTGCTTTCTTGACTTAAGACTCAGTTGCCCTTAGTTCCTAACACCCCAAAAGCAGGGTTCCGATGAGGAAATGAATAGACCCATGGCAAGTTGTGAGCTACCCTGGCATCGAAATCAGCCAGGCCAAAGTGCCACGATTCTTAACTGTAAGTTAAGAGTTTGATCATGGACAAATGCGGTCATGACCCAAAAGTAACGATGAGACTAGGACCCTGCTAGGGATAGGAAAGATTATCTGGCCTGAGCACTGTAGTCTGAGCTCTAGATGACCCCAAGAGAGCAATTCTATAAGCTTAATATATCTCTTACTGTGTTCTTATAAAATGACTAATATTATGAATGTTCATATGTTTGTTGGACAAGGAGAAGAGAAACACACCCATGGGATTCTGTTATAGGGTGGGTCGTCCTTCTGAGAGAGTATCTGTCCTAGATGCATCTCCTGAGGGAAAGAACTTTACTGCTATTGATTGTGACCACACCTATGTGTAAGCCCCAACCCCTCATTTGGGGCTTACACATAACTGGACTGTAAGAGTGGATTGGGGGATCCATACTCCAGAAGGAGAAGGAGAATGAAGAGGGATAGAGGAGGAGAGTGAAATAATATGGGGGAGGAAGAAACAGGAGGGGAATTAGATGAAAAAGGAGAGGAAAGTGGAATAAACTGCAACCGACACCAACAAACTTGGCCCTCGTTCCTTCCTTTCTTTGTCTTTGTCTGCCCATTGCCATTGACCTCTCCGGGCAGGGGGAAGCAGTGTGAGACTACTGAACGTGGGAGAGATAGACTGCTGCTGTCTTTTTGTGTTTACACAGCCCACTACTTTGCTGTGCAAGCTTATTGTTCTTAGGGAGATTTTTAGTCTTTGGGATTTACTAAGTATAAAATGTTATTTGAAAATAGTGATAATTTTACTTCTTTTTCAAATCTGCATTACCTTAATATCACTTTCTTTCCTTGTTGCTATGGCAATGAATTTCAATATTATATTAATAAAAAATAGTGATAGTACTCCCCCTTGAGTAGCCAAAAAAATCCTAGACTAAAGGAGATGGGAGGTTTCTCTCTTTGGAACCAAACATTATACTGTAGTGCTGTATTAATTAAAGAATTATGATACTGGAATAAATATAGCATCTCAGACTGATGGAATTAAATTAAGCCCCCTGGGTCAGGTCCACAGGTAGACAGATAATCTTTGATCACTTGATCACTTGACATTTCATTATTCATCAATTAGCTTGATTGGGTGCCAGTAACGTCTCCATTTGTCCCTGTCAAGCACTAGTGTAGCCCAATGGTGTCTGCTCGCTCCAGGAATATGAGGAGCCTCAAATCGATCGTTCAGGGCTCTAAGAAAATAGGACAAGAACTGCAGCTGAATCTCACCAAGACAGTGTTTATGAGAAATGGACATGTTCCTGACGTTCCATTTGCTCTCAACAGATTGAACATCTCTGAATGCAACAGTTATGTGTGCCTAGGTCGAGAACTCAACATGATGAATGACCTGGCACCTGAGTTGCGCAGAAGGAAGAGAGTGGCTTGGAATGTCTTCAAGAGCGTAGAAGAAATTGCTAATCTTTGATACAGGAGAGAAAAGTATGAAGTGGAGCATGGGTTGCCTTTTCAATAAATGATGCTGGGAAAATGGTCAGTAAACTGCAAAAAATATTAACTCAGACATCATATAGCACCATTCACAAAAGTCAGTTAACTTATATTAAGGACCTTGATATCAAACCTGAATCTATAAATTCTGTTTAGATAAACACAGGGAAATCCTTTCATCATATCAAACCAGAGATATATAAAATGTTTGAAGCCACTGGTCAAGCAAATAGAAGCAAAGATAAACAAAAATGCTACATAAAATTAAGAGGCTTCTGAAACATTAAAGACATTATCACTAGACTAGGAAGAAAACTCCGAATGGGAGAAAATATTTTTTCACTACTCATATAACAAGAGGTTAATTTCCAAGATATATAAATCACTGAAAATACTAACAAGAAGGAAAAAAACAACCTCATCAAGAACTGAGAAGAAGCAATTAACAGAAGGTTTCTCATGTAAGATTGTCAATAAAGATATAAAAATGCTCTACATCACAAATCGTCAGAAATATGCAAATCAAGACAGGTATCACCCCAAATCAATGATACTAGTACATATCAGGAGGAATGAAAATAACCAGTGTTGACAGATAGGGAGAAAGGAAGACTCAGGCAATGCTGGTAGAATAGTCAACTGGCTCAGCCTTTTGGGAAAATAATATCGACTTCTCAAGAAGCTAAGAATTAAGTTTCCATAAGATGCAGCAATTTCACCTCTTGGAATTCTACCACAAGTACCCAAAAAAATCTACTCACAAAATATATTTGCATTTATATGCTCATTGTATCACTATTCACAATAGCTGAAATCTGGAAAAAACTTAAAATTCCAAGAAAGGATAACAGGATAAAGAAACTGACATATATATATATGTCATACATACATACATACACACATACATTACTTTGTCTTTTTTATAGAAAAATATAGTACATTATACATATATATTTCATTATATGTTTCATACCCATGTCATATATAATAAAGTCATGCAAAGTACATGGTATATATTCCATTATATAATGCATTATATATATATATGTTCCTCTATATATGCTACATATAATGGATATATACATTTTATACATATGTATCTATAAAATGAATTACTCCTTGACCATAAGAGAAGACAATGTCATGTAATTTGCTATTATGTGGATGAAATTTGAGAATATGGTAATTTGTGATGTCAGCCAGAAGCAGAGAACATACAAATCCTTAGTAAGGAAAACAAAAATGGTCAAAAACAACAGAATCACGGGTATTTTGCCACCAACAGGTCAATCTGTACCTGCGAGACAAGTGCATCAGCAGCCTGATGGTGTCTTCGGGCTTCTGGACACCCCAAAATTGCCGCTGTGTTTTTGCCAGACTCCAACAACTTGGGACCAAGTTTATCAAGAAATTAAAAGGCCAAAATTTAGGTACGTGGGAGCCAGGCCCACAAAACACCTCAGGCTCAACATCACTTGCTATTCATAACCAGCAATAGAAAACAATTTGTTTAATCTTGCCTTTTTGGGCAGTTCTGAATGTTGGCTGAAAATTCCAAATAACAATGGTGGTACTGGTATCAAAATTGAATGTAATTAAAGTAGTGAAAGAGTAATGTGGAAATTATCTGCCATACAGGTAGAGGTGGGGGGGTGTATTGGGATTTTTGGTGGTTTTATGTGCACTGATGTAGGGGTGGGTGTTTGATCATTGTATGGACCAGACTCAAACACAAAAGCTTTGAAACTGTTCTCATGGCGATTCAACAAATAAATTTAAAGAATAAATAAATAAAACTGAATCTATTTAAAGCTGTGAATCATGGTGGGAAAAAACTTTATTTTAGAAAATCTTTTTAAATTCTTGTCATCTGTTTTTATCTACATTATCTCTTGATCGTTTACTGTAGGATTATGCTGGTATGGTACTATGAACTTTATTTCTGTTGGTTAAAATGATTGAGTACTTTAAATTTTTGGCCATGGTTTGGTTGTTCTCTCTGTTTTAAGCAGGCCTTCTTTCCAAATGCAGTCTCAGTTGCAGATGGTCAGCTCTCATTGGATGTTGGGGAGCTAAACCTGGAAGTCCAGAAATCACTCCACGAGTATGAGCGGGATGATGACTCTCTGGCTAAGGATAAGTCAGAAGCTTAAGAAACCTTGCTCTCAAATAAGCAACTTAAAGAGTTGCAGGAGATGCAAGGGGAGAAAGGGCCTTTTCATTTTAAATTAGGCAAAAAGTGATAAAGATAATCCTTATTACAATTTTAGCACCTGTATGCACTAGAAAAAATTGCAAGACATGAATTTTGAGGAAAGGTTAAACACTTTCCCTCAACCCAGGAAAAATTGCCCGAGTCCAAACTTAGTTCTTTCAGTCCCAGTTAATTTGTGGGGATGTGATACACTGTAGCATTACCGAGCTTGGGTCATCATTCCTCTCCCTGCTGATGACTCACAGGTTTCTATTGGGGGCCAATGATGATATATTTAAAAATGTACCCAATATTAGATGGAAATCTCATGAACCCACCTGGACAGAACAATGTCCCCTTACCACAGAAAACATTACTATCCTGCAGGAACAGTTAACTGCTAAACGTACTGAGTAAACTTTCTCTTCTTTTAATTCCCCAATTTTTGTTATAAAGAAAAAACAGAAAAATGGAGATTTCTTACAGAAAAGTGAAAAATAAATGAAAGTATGGTTCCTCTGGGGAGCCAGGGTTCCCCTGCCCTCACCTGTCCCTAAAGTATAGCCTATGACAGTGTTTGACTTACAGGATTGCTTTTTCACCATTCCTATGTGTCCTGAGGATGCCATCCATTTTGTCTTTTCTGTGAATAGCTTGAATAACTCAGAGCCCTATCAAAGAAATCAATGGAAAAACTTGCCTCAAAGTATGGCAAACTCACTTACTATGTGTCAATATTTTGCAGCACTGGCCCTAAAACCTGTTAGATATTGTCTCATGTTATTATTTTTAATTATATGGATGATGTTCTTTTTGCTTGCAAGGATGAGAAAATGTTATCTTGTATTCTTAATCATTGCCTTGAATCACTTCCCAAGTATCATTTGTTAGTGGCACCCAAAAAGGTGCAAGCTACTAGTCCCTGGAAATATTTGGGTTCCCTTGAAGACAGCTTGACTGTTCTCCGATAAGTAGTTCAGATCTGGTGTGACTAGTTGTCTACTTTGAATAATTTTTAAAAATTACTTGGTAATATTAATTTAATTAGACCATTCCTTGGTATTCCTACATCCAGCATTGTCTAACCTGTTGAAGACCTTAGAAGTTTATACTTTCACTTTCTCAATTAAGAAATAAAAGAGGGGCAGTTGTCCCACAAATAAATAGAATTCTACAGATTTTACATATAACACTTTTACTTTAAGTTTTTTGAATATGGCTATAGAATTGCTGTTCCTGTTGCTACGAAGTAAGTGAGATTCAGACTTACTGGGCCTACATCCCTCACCTGCCGCTACTGGAAGCATTGAACTGGGGAAAAATAGAAAAAATTGTTTTCACTAATGATATGAATCATATGCCTGGGCCATGGACTAAGGAGGGACCTAGTCATCTGAATAAGGATGAATGGAGTCTCTGCCTCTCCTTGTGAGTCTGACTCCTTGATTGATCAGACTGCAGGCATGGGCATATATTCTACCAGAATCCCCACATAAGAGAACACTTATGGGTATATTTACTGCTTAGTCTTTTCAATTTGACCATAACAATGTCACTAACCTTAAAAGGTCTGGTATTGGCCTCTGTAAGCTGATCTATGACAGAAATTATATCCACGCCCCAGTCCAAAGCAGCTTCCCTTCTAGTTCCCTGCATCAGTCCATTGGACAAGATGCAGGGAACTAGAAAGGAAGCTGCTTTGCAGTGACAATTACACTTATTTGGATTGGGGACCATCTGGAAAATTTCTTACCAACTGCTCTGTGTAAATTAATGCCACCATATATAACTATATCAACCACTATCTTTGGCATTCATCAGAAGATGATATTGAACAAAACAATTTGGACTTATGGCTTAACATGAAGGTGGTCTTTCTGGACCTTGACCATGACTGATGAAGAAGAATGGAGACTTTGGACCTGAACAATAGGATCTTTGGAAACCGCATGCTACTTTGCATCAATTATATATGATACATGGCAATTTCTCCAGTACAAAGAATTTTATGTCTCAGTGGTTTAAGTATAATAATTCTTTTCATGTCTAACTTGTGTTCACATGCCTTTTGTTATAGTGATAGAACAATAGCACTTTAAGCATGTTTTAAGAAATGTAACTTATAGTCCATATTCTCTTATATCTGTCTGAATGCTTCTATACCCTTTAATATGAGTAAATATTCTATTATAATTATGAAGGAATTTACACATATTTGACTACCAGTAGAGCTGAATAGGTGCTCGGAAGTTTCCCCAGTCGCCAGATTGATTTTTCAGGTAGTGGGAAAGCTGTTACTTAGAATTTTCAGATTCATTGGTTGGGTTATTGCAGTTTTAATGGGACTTACTGCAATTACCACGACATCCTCTGTCACCCTGCCAAACCCCTCTCTTTACGTTGATGATCACTTCCTTGTAGAATTGTGAGATCCTGGTGGTGAATCTGTAACACAGCTCACAGAGGATCCTGATGAACTGAGTTGGAGCACCCTGTTTGGCTAGGGCTTTGATGACCGCTTCAGTCTCAACAGAATCAAAAGCTTTCTTTGAATTGATAAACGTTAGACAGGGTGGCATCTTGAACTCCCAAGAAAGCTCAGTCAGCTTGGTCACTGTGTGGATATGGTCAATTGTGCTGAATCCTTTTAGGAACTCTGCTTTCTCGCATGGTTTTTCTTCATCTAGTGTTCTGCCAATCCTTTTCAGGATGACTTGAGTGAATAACTTGTAGACAAAGGACAACAGGCAGATTGGGTGATTGTTGCCAATGTTGTGGAAGTCTCCCTTCTTGTACAAGACGGTCCTACTGCTTTTCCATTGGGACAGAATCTTGCGTTCAGACAGGTAGTGTGTGAAGAGTCAAGCCAGAATATTGACTAGTACTGATCTTCAGGTGTTCAGTTCTGACCTTCTCTGGACCAGGTGCTGTATGCTAATTTACCAATGTAATGGCATGTCAGATTTTGGAAGGGAGAACGCTGGGAACGACATATCCATCCTGTGGAATTTGGCATGTAGCAGGTGGACATGGCTATCAAAGAGATCCGAGTAGAAGTCAGGGTGACCTTTTCCATTGCCTGTCTGGAAGATCTGATAGATCCATCAGGATGTTGGAGAGCAATCATCTTGGTCTTATAGTTGGCAAAGGATAGCCAGGCATTGAGAATACTTTTCCCACCTTCTGCTGCATCAGACAACACTGCTGCTCTTCTTTCTTTGTGGTCTTTCTTTATCTGCACAGCTTTGAAAGCTCAGACAGTAGTTTGTGATTCCCTGAGGCTTGTGCCAAACCACGTTGGTGAATGAGCTCGAAAGTTTCCAAATACAGGTGTCTTTTTGTGGCTTTCTCTCTCTCAGCATTCCTCGCACAATCATGGAGGTGCCAAAGCAACCAATCACATTCCTTGTTGATGTTGTTGACAATGGCATCTTCCCATATTGCTGCAATAGTGCCAACGAGCTCCCAGTTGGTGGTCATTCTGGGATTTCTCTTATTAAACTTTGCAGCCCTTTCTTCCTGCTCTGTGAAGTAGAATTTTGCATGAAGGAGACATGTGGTCTGATCCCATTTGTAATTTTGGGACAACAGTGACATTGGTCAGGCAAAACCATGGACCGAATATGATGAGATCAATTTTGTTGTGGAACTGTCCGCCGGGAGACTCCCATGTCCAATGTTTAGATTCAGCCTTCTGTAACTGCGAGTTACCATGGATGGTCTTGGTGAACATGATGAAATCAGCCTCTCACCCTGTTTGTTCCATTCTAGGCCGTGGATCCCAATGTTGAGTTCTTGGGGTGACTTTTTCTGTCCTATCTGGGCATTAAAATCACCAACAATGACCTTATAGAAGGTGTGGTCTTCTTTATAGAACTTCTCCAACTGCATGTAGAACTTTTCAATTTCTTCCTCATAGTAGATGGGTGTTTTGGTGCATAGACGATGTAGATAGAAACTGCCAGCAATGAGCCACATCTATTCAAATGTAAGCATTCGATTTGGGTTGTTAGGCATTCAAACAAATCAGTGCTCATGGCCAAGTTTGTGTTGAGAAGGACACTGACACACGGATGCCTCTACTGTCACACATTCTGAGGAACAGTTCTTCTCTAGTGTTGAAAATGGCGTGATGTGATCAATACCTTCTCATCTCGGACAATCCAATAACAGGGTAAAGTGCCATTTTCCTGTAGGAATGTTTTATGTTTTGGGGGATTATCTTGCCTGAAATTGGATTCTTCAGTCCTTTTATGGTTGGTTTTGAATCTATGAAGTTCCTGAACTATTGTTTATCCATGAAGTTTTGTATCATTTCTTCAAGTCTAGCTGGGTAAAGTATTCTTGATGAGGCCTTCAAGTTTTTTAGCTATATTCTACCACTGAACTCAAGCCTGGAGATTTTCATAGGATATATCTGCTCTAAATCTAAGTGATAATCCATTGTATGTAATTTCCTTCCTTGATCTTACTGCTTTCAGTATTGCGTCTCTATCTATAATATTTGATTTTCTGCTTAGGATACATCTTGGGGTCTTTTTATTGAGGTCTTTTAAGCTGGTACTCTTGGAACTTCTTGGATCCAGATACCTGCATTCTCCAGTTCTGGGAACTTTTCAGTGATAATGTTTTTAACTGTTGCTACCTCCTTGGGGTTGTCTCCCAGTCCCTCTGGGATTTTGATGTTTCTTCTGTTGTTCCTCTTGAATTAATCCTATAGTTCTTTTGTCTGCCCTTGAGCTATTTTAAGTCTTTTCTCACCTTCTATTGCTGCCTCAATGCTTTCTACAGTTCCTTTCAAGCTCACTGATTCTGTTTCCAGCTGTTGTCATTCTACTATTGATGGCACCCGTTGCGTCTTTCATTTCTTCTACAGAATATTTTTTAATAACACTTCTATTTGTAGTACTGCACTGTAGCACTGTCCTCCCATTGTTCATCAATTTGCTTGAGCAGGCACCGGTAACATCTCCATTGTGAGACTTGTTGTTACTGTTTTTGGCATATTGAATACTCCAAAAGAGCTTGCCAGGCTCTGTCATGTGGGTGGGATACTCTCAGTAGCTTGCTGAGCTTTCCAAGAGGGACAGATGAATCGAACCTGGGTTGGCCACTTGCAAGGCAAATGTCCTACCCACTGTACTATCACTTCAGCCCACTTGTATTTGTAGTTTTCTTATTTCTGGTTTCACTTCCTCCTGTATTTTATTCGTTGTTTATTCCACTGTTTCTCTCAGATGTTCCTGTATTTTATTGGATATCTGTTTTACTGTTTCTTTGAGCTCATTGAATATCCTTACCATTTTGTCTCTGAATTCTTTATCAAAGAGATTTTGTGTGTGGGTATTCCTTTTTGAGGCTTCAGGGCACCTATCTTCCCCCACTCCTCATGATGGGGTTCTGAGTTGTTTTCCCATAGTTCCTGTGGCAACCTGATAGTGGTGATCTCTTCTTTCTCCTTCTGATATTTCCCTTCTTTTTGGTATCCCTTTGTAACTTTGTGGAGCCTCTCTGGAATTGGATCTTATGGGCTACGGGCAGGGACATGCCACGCCTTTGCCTTTCTAATCTGTGGGTAAGGCACTGGCAGAGTTCCATGAGTTTCCCTCCTAGGATGCTTGCCATGGGTCCCCACCATTTCTTGTGCTGACACAGCTGCTGCTGCCCCTCATATGTGAATCTTAAGGACGTGTCAACATGTTTAAGTATTCTCACATGAAACAAATCTACTTGGACAAATGCTTATATTTCTTTTAATTTTAATTCAGGTTATATGTTTACAATATTGTTTTGGCATTATGGTCTTGATATAAATATTTATGTCACCTCACCAAAACCAAACTGCCCATCATACTCCACCTATGCTCCTGAGTCTCCTCCAGGGTGCCTATTTCCCAGTCTTGCTGATGCCCTTATTTTGTACTCCAAAATACAGGTCTCATCAATTCATATTTTTTATCCACCTTACGTGTAATTGGTTTTTCTTAAGTGCTATAGATTTAAAATTTATTTGTATTAAAACAAAGTTACAGGTTTTAGTCAAAATTGTTACAATGTTTAAGTATATGGTATTGATGTAGGGTTACTGTACTGACCAACACAAAAGTGGCCTTTTACATTACAACACAAAGAATAATTTCATGTTTTCTTAGATATAAATAGTATAAACTCTGTATTGATCTACAGCTATGTTTATCATTTATCTTTCATTGATCATTTAGATTGTTCTCAACTCCTGGCTACTTTATGGATGTACATATGATTATTGATCACTTAGATTGTTCTCAAATCCTGGCTATTTTATGGATGTACATACAATTATATGATTTTTTGTCTTTATCTATAAAAAGGGAGATAATTTGATGACAGTGGTTTAAATGTAGATGGAGAACTTTCCTTTCCCATTGGGTGGAGAACGCTGTCTGTTTCCCATACCTATGCAACTCTGCTTTCACAAACATTAAGAGTTATGCTGCCAATCTTACTAGCAGCTGAGTGTGGTTATTTTACTGATACTTGCAAAAGAAATGTGAGTGATAATAAAGTCTAACAGTTTCTGGTCTAGTCAAAAATGCATTGCTTTATTTTTTCTCCATTATTTTCTTCTTTCTCTGGTGTGCAGTAGTGTTAATATAGAAACCTTAATCCACACATTACAGAAAGATGAACTGTAGCCTTCTCGGGTCTTTCAACCTCTACATAAAAATATTTCACTATCTTCTGTATCTGCAGTATTCAAAAACATACCTGATATGTTAACATTCTATCAGTGAAAAATACACAATACACTCTGAGTTTGACATACTATAGCCTAAGTATCTTGTCTAGAACACAGCCTGTTTTATTCAGAGTTGTATTAAATTTTATTTTATTATAAAATGTATTTATTTATTTATTTTGCAGACAGTGAGTTGGGCTGGAGCGATAGCACAGCAGGTAGGGCTTTTGCCTTTCAAGTGGTTGACCTGGGTTCAATTCATCTGCCCTCTTGGAGAGCCCGAAAAGCTACCGAGAGTATCTCACCTGCATGGCAAAGCCTGGCAAGCTACCCATGACATATTTGGTATGCCAAAAACAGTAACAGCAAGTCTCACAATTTGTTGTGAGATGTTACTGGTGCCCGCTCAAGCAAATTGATGAACAACGGGAAGACAGTGCTACAGTGCTACTATTTTTTTGTGTGTGATTTTTTACATTTTATTTTCATAAAGTAGTTCACAATAGTTTATTACAGATAATATTCAAACACCCACCCCACAAGAGAGCATCTTCCCACCACAATAAGAGGGAAGTGTGTGAAGATTGTTGTATTTCATTCTGGGACTATTTTAGCCTGTATATAAGAGAATACAAGTAAGTATGTTAAAATCAAACAAATTTGTGGTACTTTAGGCACATCTTTAGGTAATTTCTAAATTTAATTTCTATTTTAGGTAATTTCTTCCTGACCAAAGCAAGATTAGAGTGGGCTTAGAGTATAAGAGGTCAAGGGGCCATGAATGAGGCCTCGAGCTGCAGGAAATACCACATTGCTCTCTTCTGGAAGCTTTAGTTTATACTCTCTGGGTCTTGGCTGTTAATGAGATTACATGGCATGCTAGGAAGTTTGTGGGCGTGACTGCCCAGCTACTGGAAAACTGGGGATCTGGGTGGAGGAGGCCCAGTCCTGATCTGAGCAGGTTTGGAGATCTCAGCCACCGGTCCGGCATACCTGGGTTCCTCTGCCAGTTCCTTCATGCGTGAGGCTCGTTCAAGCATGTGAAGAGTGGCCTTGAGAACAGCTGCGGCTGGGTTCTGGAGGGGTTTGGCTGCTGGGGCTCTGCTTGGGGCGGGAAGGGAAACTCAACCCGCCCCCCTCTGAGGGGCCCTGGTAAAGACAACCTGGCATGGGGGTAGGGAGCAGGAGAATCTGCTTATATTAGATTTTAAAGCAGGCATTTTAAGTTGTATAGAATTAATACTAGATTTATATGAAAATATAAACATTTTTATTTACTTTTATCTTTATGTACAGTAACAACAAGTCTCACAATGGAGACTTTACTGGGCCCGCTTGAGCAAATCGATGAACAATGGAGGACAGTGCTACATCTTTATGTAATTAGAAAAAAAATCTTACTATATTGTAGTATAACAATTCTCTTCATTTATACAGGCCTTTACTTTGTTTAAAATAGTACTGTTGAGATATAAAGAAAAGCCCAATAAACATGAGGCAGGACTTATTAAATGCTTTTTTTGGGGGGGGGGGGAGTGGCAGGTGATTTCAAACCAGGCCATAGGATCAGTGCAAGAGGCAAAGAATGTGATGTTGTGAGAAAACAGGGCCACATCCAGTGTTGCCTGAAGTACCATACATGTAGCAGATAGAATTGGTTAAGGAGTATAAGGCACTTTAAATTTATATATAATTAATAGGTCCTAAATGCTTCTTTAAAAAAATCTCTGGATAGGGCCAGAACAACAGCACAGTAGGTAGGGCATTTGCCTTGCTGATCCAGGTACAAATCCCAGAATCCCATATGATCTCCTGAGCATCATCAAGAGTAATTCCTGAGTGCAGAGTCAGGAGAAACCCCTGAGTATCACTGTGCATAACCCCCCCTAAAAAAACTTTGCAAGAATAGTTAAAAAATTTCTTCCTTTTAAGATGTCATCCAATACTTATTGTAATTTTACAAAGTATAAGAAAATTTATATATGTAAATAATAACCACTTTGCATTTAAATTGGGATGCCTTTTTAACACTAAAGAGAAAACATATTAGTCTTTGTTCTGTGAGATGGTTAATTTCTTCCTGACCAAAGCAAGCAGGTGCACAAAACTATGATGGGATAAAGTTGACTTTATTGGTTTATCACTTAAGTGAGATCACATAAAATCAATAATATTGGACTCCTCATTAAAAGAGAATCTGAGAAAATATGTTATAGAATATATGCTTCTCTTAAATTGTTTAAGGGAATATTGAAAAAAACAGGAATTTCCTTTGGGCTAGAAGGTTTTAAGAAGTTGCCATGGTTTTATATGTGTTTATCTTAATTTTTATTAAAAGTATTGAAATAGTGGAGTTCATGCCCAATTAAATCAGCTTATCAGTGGCTGAACAAATAGCAGTACTTCTACATTATAAAAAAAAAGTATTGGAATAGCACATTATTAAAAAAAGCAATTGGAATAGCAAACTAAGATTAATGCTGCAATTAATAAAGATGCAATAGTCATGTGTCTTAGTCAGGAAATTATAATGTGTTATATTATTTTCTGTAATGTTATCGTTTTTGTTTGTGCCTAGACATGAATATTAAAATGTTGCTCCTCTAAATTTTCCTATCATAGTCACAGTGGTTCTGATGGAATGTGCTTTGTAACTTTTCTTAATTTACAAAAATTAAAATGGTCTCATGTTTAAAATATAAAAACCAGTGTAATAAATATATGCAAAAAATAAAATTTGTTGAGAAAGAATAAAAAATTAAGTTAAAGGCAAGAAGAAAATGTATGTCCATTATACTTATGTCTGTTCTATCACTTATCAACTTAATGAAAACTATTAATTTTCAAACTATTTTTTGAAGAAAAAATTCAAATAAATCAAAAAATGAAAAGCAGTGAAAATCAAATGATTATTATTCTTCCCTATAAAATCTAGATGTATGTTATTCTAAATAATTTTGAGACAAAAATAGCAAACTAAGTAGTTGCACTAAAGACATTTACATATCTGTTTATTTTTACTTCTCATAATACATAAGTTAAATTAAAATAATATTTAGTGACTTGTATTTAGTAAGTGTTTTTACATAGAAATTGTATAATTTGGGAACTAGTGCTTAGTAATAAAAAATTCCAGTCTACAAGAAATTATATTTATACTACAAAAATTATAATTTTGATACTACAATATATTACTACAAGGAATTATAATTTTTATCAAATAATTCACATCCTTTGATAAAACAAATTCTAAGTATTTATTTTTACAGAATCACAAATGGTATAGTTTCAAATTATTCTTTCACTTCTACATAGCTGTTTACATATAAAAATGCAATAATTTTAACTTTTAATAAGTCATAGATACAAGAAAACTTTCTAACCTAATGTGGAAATTATCTTAACCTCATAATCAATGTAATTAATTGAGAATTGTCCTCCCGTTGTTCATTGATATGCTCGAGCGGGCCCAGTAATGTCTCCATTGGAGACTTTTGTTGTTACTGTGTTTGGAATATCGAATACACCACAGGTAGCTTGCCAGGCTCTGCGGATGAGATGCTCTTGTAACTTGCTGGACTCTCCAAGAGGGGCGGAGGAATCGAACTCAAGTCAGCCATGTTGGCTGCGTGCAAGGCAAATGCAATTATTAACTATTTTATCTTAAATGTTTTTATGTTGTAAAGTAAATTTTAAATCCTTTTATAAAAGATTTTAATAGGGGTGACAGCTAGTAGTATTGTGAAGTAGAGACTGACTGTTGACTGCTGATACGAGTCTCATGTTTCCTTCTTGGGCATCAACATCCGGTGGTGACTGATCACTGATCACTGTCCTCCCATTGTTCATCGATTTGCTCTAGTGGGCCCAGTAACGTCTCCATTGGAGACTTTGTTGTTACTGTGTTTGGCATATCGAATACATCACGGGGAGCTTGCCAGGCTCTACTCTCCGTAGCTTGCCAGGCTCTCTGAGAGGGGCAGAGGAATTGAACTCGGGTTGGCCATGTTGGCTGCGTGCAAGGCAAACACCTCACCGCTGTGCTATCGCTCCAGCCCAAGCTCCGGTGGTAATGCCAAGAAATGATATGGATCACCAGAACCTCTGCATCAGTGTTAAGTTTCCATGAAGTGCTTGAACCAAACTACAAGCCTGCACATGCCAGATAATTGAGTCATAAACTACCACTACTTTTTATCACCTAGATCACAAACTGGCAAACTCCCCGTGGCGTGGAGTACCCAATATGCCAAATACCAGTAACAATGAAGGGTCTCATTCTCCTAACTCTGAAAGAGCCTTGAATATAGCACTTAAAAAAAAAAATCTCAGGGCTAGGACGAAGGAGACGTTACTGGGGCCTGATTGAGGCAATCGACGAATAACAGGATGGTTGTGATTGTGTGATTGAGATCACAATTATAAGAAATTATAAGAAATTATAAGAATTTCTATATCTTTATAATAGTATAACATTTGTTGGTGCAACAGTAATCGTTTTAAAAAACTTTAAAATTATTCTCCAAACTTCTTGTCTTAGAATCGTTTTTTCATGCCTAGCAGCTAGGCTAATTAAAGCTCTTATGCAGATAACCACATTTCTTTCTGGTAGACATTTTCTAGACATCCTTATTTAGAAATCACTACAATGGGCAATTTGAAAATTTAATTATTATAATCAATCTTTATATCTTCTAAAGTTAGGAAAGAAAAATGAAAACAGAAATAATACTAAGTTGAGATCTGAAATGTATAAAAATTTCAAGAAGCTAATATTTTCTTTTCTGTTTAGATGTCATAAGAGTAAATTAGATACGTAGACACACAAAAATAAAAATTACAGTTAAAATAATTTTTGAAAACTCCTATAATTGACATGCTAGTGTTCTTTCACTGTCAGTGTCCTCCCATTGTTCATCAATTTTTTTCTAGCGGGCCCAGTAACATCTCCATCGTGAGACTTGTTGTTACTGTATTTGACATATTGAATATGTCATGGGTACCTTGCCAGGCTTTGCTGTGAGAGCGAGGTACTCTCAGTAGCTTGCCAGGCTTTTCGAGAGGGGCGGAGGAATCGAACCTGACTCAGCTGGGTTGGCTGCATACAAGACAAATGCAACTACTGCTGTGCTATCCTGTTCTTTCATAAAAAAATATGTATTGGTGGAAGATACACACCCGTGGTCAAGTGTTACTTCTGACTTAGTGCTCAGGAGTCACTCCCAGACATACTCAGGGGACCATATGCAGTACTGGGGATTAAATAAGGGTTGACTGTGTGTAAGTCAAATTTCTTAACTCATTAATAGCAAGAACTATCCCTCTGGCTTCACTACATAACATTTAAAAATTAATTTCTTAAATAGAAATATGAACATCACATAAAGAAGATATGATACATATACAAATAGAGAGTGTAGATATATAGTATATCTGCACACATGTATACAATGATACCTTTTTATGCTATAAAATAGTAAATCATGCATTTGGAACAATATGGATGCATCTAAAAGATATTATAATTAGTAAAATCTTCCAGATGGAGAAAGAAAAGTTATGGTGTTATTTTTATATGTGATATGAGCACTTTTTTTCTTTCCCAAATGTTTCTCTTTTCTAAACACCGTTAGCTATAGCAGTTCTAGTGACCTTAAATTCCCTAATGGAACCACTAAGTTACAAATTGTCTCATAAAATGATACCAATTTAAGAACTATAGTTATAAGTTATTTATAAGAAAATATAAAGAAATAATATTTGGCATGTGAAAGACACACTTTATCTTAAACAAATAAACAAAAAATCCTTGGAGCCCAAAAACACACAGTGGGAATACCATCTGGACATCTATGCTTATTGTAGCACTATTCACAATAGCCAGAATCTGGAAACAACCCAAGTGCCCCAGAATATATGACTGGATAAACAAACCATGGTACCTCTACACAACAAAATACTATGAAGCGGTTATGCAACATAAAGTCATGAAAATTGCTTATAAATGGATGGGCATGGAGATTATTATGCTGAGTGAAGTGATTCAGAAGACGAGGGCCAGTTATAGAATTACTGCACTTATTTGTAATATATTTTAAAAAATAATAATATGCGTCTAATACCCAAGGCCAAGAAAAAGAGCGGCCAGGAGGACTGGTCTATGGTTGGAAGCTTGCCACGAGTGTGTGTGTGTGGCGGGGGGTGGGGTGGGGTCGGGAACAGGGGGGAGGAGGGGAAGAAAGGGGAATGACAAAAGACAGTTAGTATATATAGAGAAGGGAGAGGTATGACAACAGACAATATCTGTTAGATATGATCACTCTGGCAAGACCTGAGTGTTGAAAGTAGGTAAAGTGATACATATAAGTTTCATTATTTGTATTGCGAACCATAATGTACAAAAGAAGGGAAAGACAGGGACTGATAGAGAAGAAAAGTGCCTGCCATAGAGACTGGTGGGAGTCAGGAGGGAAACTGGGAACTGGTGGTGGGAAATGTGCACTGTGAAGGGTGGGTGTTGGAATATTATATGACTTTAGTCATGAATAACTTTTTACTGTGTAACTCACTGCAGTTCAACAAAAAGATGGCAATATTTAAAAATTTAAAAGCATTTCATAAATTTTTCATTAACAATGCATATTAATTAATTCCTTTTTAATAATGAATGTGTATGGTGAGAATATAGGATAAATATTATGCATTTTTCCTGGAAAATTACAATGCTATATTGTGTTTATACATTATCCTAATGTTGGATGTATCTCATTTTTAAAAAATTTTAATTATTAATCACCATGAGATACAGTTACAAAGCTTTCATGTTTGAGTTTCTATCATACAATGATCAAACATCCATCCCTACACCAGTGCACATTCTCCACCACAAAAGTCCCCAATGTAGCCCTCCCTTGCCAATCCTCCCCCTGCCTCTATGAAAGGCAGTTTCCCCCATATTCTCTCTCTACTTTGGGGCATTATGGTCTGCAATACAGATACTGAGAGGCCATCACGTTTTGTCCTTTATCTACTTTCAGCGTACATCTCCCATCCTGAACAATTCCTCCAACCATCATTGACTTAGTGAGCCCTTCTTTATTCCAGCTTCCTTCTACTCCAGCTCATGAGACAGGCTTACAACTATGGGACAATATTCCTGGCCCTTGTGTCTACTGACCTTGGGTGTCCATCTCATATTATGTTATTTTATATTCCACAAATGAGTGAAGTCCTTCTGTGTCTGCCCCTCTCTTTCTGACTCATTTCACTTACCATGATACTCTCCATGTCCATCCATTTATAAGCAAATTTCATGACTTTATCTCTCCTAACAGCTGCATAGTATTCCATTGTGTAGATGTACCAACTTTCTTTAACCGGTTGTCTATTCTCAGTTGTTTTCAGATTCTGGCTATTGTGAACAGTGCTGCAGTGAACATATCGGTGCAGATGTTATTTCTACTTTGCTTTTATGCAACCTTGGGATATATATTCCCAGAAGTGGTATTGCGGGTTCAGATGAAAGTCCAATCAATTTCTTATTTTTGAAGGACTGTCCATATTGTTTATCAGAAAGTCTGGACCAGTTGGCATTCCCACCAACACTGAAAGAGCATCCTTTTTGCCCCACATCCATGCCAGCACTAATTGCTTTTGTTCTTTTGAATGTGCGCCAGTCTCTGTGGTGTGAGACGATAAATTTATTTTTTCCTTTGCATTTCCCAAATGATTAGTGATGTGGAGTATTTTTTTTTCATTTGCTTTTCGGCCACTTGTGTTTAGTTTTTGAGGAAGCTTCTTTTAATTTCTTTGCCTCATTTTTTGATGGGGTTGGAGAATTTTTTCTTGTACAATTCTACTAGTGTCTTGTGTATTCTGGATATTAATCCCTTATCAGATGGGTATTGGGTAAATATTCTTTCCCTTTCTGTGGGCTTTCTCTGCACTTTGGTCACTGTTTCTTTTGAAGTGCAGAAGCTTCTTAGTCTGATATATTCCTGTTTGTTTATGTTTGTTTACAGTTGGTAGTGTATTATTCTTTACCTTTAGAACTATTACCTATTCATTTCAAACTCTCTAAAAATATTCAAGAGAATTTTTTGAAGCAGTTTATGAAGCCAAATTTATTCTGACAATAAAATCAGTCACTCTAACTGTCTCTGTTCTTCATTGTTCATCGATTTGCTCGAGCAGGCCCAGTAACGTCTCCATTGTGACACTTGTTACTGTGTTTGGCATATCGAATACGTCATGGATAGATTGCCAGGCTTTGCCATGCAGGCAAGATACTCTCGGTAGTTTGCCAGGCTCTCCGAGAGGAGCAGAGAAATCAAACTCGGGTTGATCATGTCAGCGGCATGCAAAGCAAATGCCCTAACCGCTGTGCTATCGCTTCAGCCCCAAATCAGACAAATACATAATAAAAAGTGAAAATCTATAGACCAAAATTCTTTTTTTTTCCCTTTATTTTATTTTATTTTTTTTAAAGTTGTAGATTTACAATTTTTTGTGCTTTGGTTTCAATTATACAATGATCAGATACCCATCCCTCCACCAGTGCCCATTTTCCACCACCATGGATAATATCCCTCCCACCTCCATCCCCCCATCCCCCCTGTCTCTGTGGCAGGGCAATCCCCTGTGTTCTCTCTCTCCTTTTGGGTGTTGTGGTCTGCAAAAGAGGCATTGAGTGGCAAACATGTTCAGTCCATAGTCTACTTTCTACATGCATCTCCCCTCCTGGGAGGATCCTCCAAACATCCTTTATTTGGTGCTCCCTTCTCTATCTGAACAGCCCTTTCCTCTAGGATACCCGGCTGGCCTCTAAGTTATGGAGTAATCCTCCTGGTGCTGATCTCAGCTATTCTTGGGTATTAATCTCATACTTTGTTACTTTATATCCCCCAGATGAATGCAATCTTTCTATGTCTATCCCTCTCTTTCTGACTCATTTCGCTTAGCATGATACTTTCCATATTGTACCACTTGTATGTAAATTTCATGACTTCATCTTTTCTAAGAGCTACATAGTACTCTATTGTGTAGATGTACCAAAGTTTCTTTAACCAGTCGTCTGTTCTTGGGCATTTGGGTTTCTTCCAGTTTCTGGCTATTGTAAAGAGTGCTGCAATGAACAAACAAGTGCAGATGTCGCTTCGACTATACATTTTTGCCTCTCTGGGATATATTCCCAGGAGTGGTATTGCTGGGTCAAATGGGAGCTCAATTTCTAATTTTTTGAGAATCGTCCATACTGTTTTCCAGAAGGGCTGAACCAGTCGACATTCCCACCAACAGTGAAGGAGTGTCCCTTTCTCGCCACATCCACGCCAGCATCGGTTGCTTTTGTTCTTTTGAATGTGGGCCAGTCTCTGAGGTGTGAGATGGTATCTCATTGTGGTTTTGATCTGCATCTCCCTGATGATTAATGATGTAGAGCATTTTCTCATGTGCTTTTTTGCCATTCGGATTTCTTCTTTGAGAAAGTTTCTGTTCATTTCATTGCCCCATTTTTGGATGGGGTTGGATGTTTTCTTCTTGTGGAGTTTAACCAGTATTTTGTATATCCTGGATATCAACCCCTTGTCAGATGTGTATTCGGTGAATATCCTTTCCCATTCTGTAGACTGTCTTTGTATTTTAGACCAAAATTCTTGATAGACATTCATGAAATATTTTTGACAAAAACAGTGCATTCAATCCATATTAAAAGTGATTATATCATGAGCAAGAGAATGAAATCCAGCAATTCAAGATGGTTTAATATACAAAAATCAATTGATGTATTACGGATCAACAGAAGGAATGATACATTATTTGATCATATAGTAAATATGGAGAAAACTCTTGACCAAATTCAATATCCATTTATTGTTAAAATCTCTCAACAAAATTGCAATAGAATAAACATTCCTCAACATAGTTATGCAATAAAGTGACCTCTAACACCATATTCCATGGTAACATATGAAAGTTGTTCTCAAAGATTAGGAACAAAACCAGGATATCCACTCATCAGTATTATTCAACATTGTACCTATCTAGATCAATTCATTAACAAAAAAGAAATAGACATGTAAAAGAAATGAAATTTTAACTATTTACAGATTATCTTGCATAAAAATATTCTGAGTACTCTCACAAAAAAAAAACCCTCTCTCAGGAATAAAAAAGCTTAGCATATGTCTCAAATTTATTTGGCATATATTCTCTGTTACACAACACATACACAGTTGCACATAGATACACACACAAAACACACATCAATGGTTAGAGCACTCCATGGAAAACAAGCTTTTAAACTAAAGAGCAACCTCACTCCTACTGCACCTTATGCTATTATGAACTCCCATCCAATTATTCTGATAACCCCTGGGTAGGTGTCAACCATTATCACTTATTGTGGACAGATTCATAGGTAAAGTGGCAGGCTATGAATTCCATACACATTTTCTCATGTTACATTTTTTTGTAGAATGCAACCAGGTGCCCATAGGGTCATGTTCAAGGAATCACCCAGGACACAGCAGGTAGATCTTTGGGGACAACATGTCACACCTAGAGTGCTCAGGTGACACCAGGAAGGTCTAATCCTGGTGCTATTCTGGATACCCTGTGGCATCAGGGATCAAACTCAGGATACTTTTCATTAAACATGCATTTTAGTACTTTTGTGTTGCATTTTCATATGTAAAAACTGAATTAAAGAGGGAAAAACTTGAAATAAAATGAAGTGAGAACTTAAAAAATAACAAAGCACAAGACTTTGAAGGCTTTTACAGTGAAAGATGTTAGTAATATGGAAAGAAATAGAACACAAAGGAGATTTAAAAATAGTCTTCACTCAAATGGCACATATCAATAATAGTAGGAACGATCTATGTTGGTGGGGATATGTTTAAAAATGAATTCTCATCCATGACTGGTAGAAATGTTGTCTGGTAAACTCGCCACAAAAAAAAAAACAGTATGAAAAGTTCTCAGTAAACTTAAAATTGAACTGCCATTTGACTCAGAAATTCCACTCTTGGACATCTACCCCCAGGACATCTACTCTTTCAAGAGGGCATATACACAGCATTATTGATTGATTGCTTCACTCAGTGCAATAGCTAAGATATGGCATCCACCAAGGTGTCCAACAACAGAAGAAAGGATTATGAAGATGTGGAATATGTACTAAATGGAATACTAGGCAGCTGCAAGGAATGATGAAATCATGTAATTTGCTGCAACCTGATTGGAACTAGAGTGAAGTATGCCAGAAGAAAGGCAAACACAGGATGATCTCACTTAACTGCGGTATATAAGTATATAGGTACAGAGGTATACAGGTATATAAGTACAAAACTCATCTGTGATATATAGTATGTAACGACAAACACAGGGCGATATCACTTATCCTTGGAAAACTGGACGAGGAAATATATTATAGTAAAGGGAGCAATGCCTAGAACACCCTTGATCCCAGTGTTTAGAGAGAATACTGGCGAATGAAAGAAATCTATGGGGAAAAAAGAGAATGAGAATAATGGATAAACAGACATCAGGGCTTCAGGTATACCAGTGATATGGCTGAGGTTTATAATTATATACCCAAAACATTGACTCAACAAAACTGAAAACGTGATATTTAAGCAGCAAACAGAAAACTTTGTAATGCGCCTGTCAAGTTGACAAGTGGCTATGTGGTGGTGGTTGGGGTGGGAAGGAAATATGGGAGCACTGGTGAAGAGAAGTTCACACTGGCAGTGGGATTTGTATTGAAATAGTATATGCCTAAAATTCAACTATCAATAACTGTAAATCAAGTTATTATAAAGACTCAACACAATAACAATGAAAATTCCAGTGTTTTTTTTTTCAGGGGAATAGGAGATGTTATATTGAAATCTGAATTGAACTACAAATATTTGAAAGAGACAAAGCAATTATACAACCAAAGAAGATGAATCGAAACGTATGTTCCCCAACTATAATTGGCAATACAAAGCTACAGTATTAAAAAAAAGTATTGAATTTGGAATCAAAACAGACACACAGATGGAAAAAAATGTAACAAAGAACACAAAATTGAATATTCACAAATGTGAATTGCCTATCTATGATAAAGGACCCAAGAAGATTAAAAAGAGAGAGAGAGAGAAAAATTAAACTCTCTCCAATTAATGATGTTGGAAAAACTGAATAGTCACATGGAAATCAATGAATCTAGATTAGCATTGATCAAACTTTTTCTGAATCCGGCCCCCTACCTACATTGTTTCTTTCCTTTGCCCCTCCTTTGCAGGAGCTAGTTGGATCCTAGTCATATGATTTGGCCTCATTTGTACCTGTGACCACATTGGGTTCAATGGTCCTAGTTGAAAAATGCTGGCCCAGAGGACTACTTCACAGCATGCACAGAACTTAAGTTAACTCGATGGATTAAAATATGTTAAATATTTTAGAACTAAAATCCACTGTATACATTGAAGAAAAAACAGACAATGAATTATAACACTGACCTCTATACTGTGTTCAGTGATTCAACTCCAATTGCAAAGGAAATGAAAGGAAAAGTAAACAACTAAAATTGTATTGAATTATTAAGCTCTCTCACAAAAAAGACACTACACTTAAAATGAAGCTAGGTTATTGAGTGGGAGAAAATATTCATACATGTTGCATAATTATTGATAACATATTGTCATATCACTACTAAAGAGTTATTTTTCAAGATTAATAAGGAACTCATAAAGTCAACAAGAAGACAATGCAGTATAAAAAAGTGAAGAAATTGTTAGGTCAACCAAGAATATACAGAGAGAAATCACATAAAAATTCTTTGTCGATTATAATCAGAGAAATAAAAATCAAAGTTACAATGAGATATCAGTTTATACTTACAAGAATATATCAAAAAAAGCTAGTAGGGACAAAAGTTCATGATAATGCAGAAAAGCAAAACCCTTATTCTCGTTTGTTTGGAGTGTAAATTGTTCCAGTCTCTACTGAAAACTGTGAAACTTTTCTTTTTTTTTTTTAATTTTTTAGTAGAGAATCACTGTGAGGTACAGTTACCAACTTATGAACTTTCGTATTTCAGTCATATAAAAACCATTTACCCATTCTCCTCACCAATGTTCCTAATATCCTTCCTACCACCCACCACCCCTCCTCTGTGGCAGGGCATTCCCTTTCATTCTCTCTCCTTTTGGGTGTTGTAGTTTGCAATAGAGGTATTGAGCCATTGTATTTGTTCTATAGTCTACTTTATTCACCCATCTTTCAACCCAAATGGGTCCTCCCAGCATCCTTTACTTGATGATCCCTTCTCTATCTGAGGTGCCTTGTCTCCCAGCATGTGAAGCAGGTTTTCAAGTTGTGGAACAGACCTCCTAGTCCTTATCTCTATTACTCTTGGGTGTTAGTCTCCCATTCTGTTACTTTATATTCCACAGATGAGTGCAATCTTTCTATGCCTGTCCCTCTCTTTCTGACTCATTTCATTTAACATGATACTTTCCATTTTGATATACTTATATGTGCATCCACTTTTCAAGGAAATAATGTAGTTTTACCATGTAATTCGTCAATGTCATTATTGGTAATCTATTCCAATACAAAAAAATACTAATTAAACTAAAGCTGTGAACACTTATGTTCACTTAGTGCTTTTTAAAATAGTTAAAGAAACAACTAATTTATCCTATGACAGATAGATGAAGAAAAAGCATTTATATATCTGGACAATAAAATATTATTTAACTATAATAAAGGATAGAATGTTTCTTTGTGCCATAACATGGAATTAAATTATTGGGTCATGATAAGCAAAATAAATCAAAAGAATGATAAATATTTTTTATTTCATTTGTATGTGTGACATAGTGAAGCAAGTAAGGGATCTAGTGAAAAAAAGCAAATCCTTGCTTTTTGTGAAACTGCAGAACAGAGTTTACTAGGGTGGTTCAGGTGAAAAAGTGAAACTGTAATAGAGTTGCCATAGAGTATTGAGTGGCCATCGTGTTCATTTTTTTTTTTTCCATCTTATTCTTTTTCCCGTTGATCATCGATTTGCTCGAGCGGGTCCAGTAACATCTCCATTGGAGATTTTGTTGTTACTGTGTTTGGCATATCGAATACGTCACGGGGAGCTTGCCAGGCTCTGCCGTGTGGGCGAGATACTCTCGGTAGCTTGCCGGGCTCTCTGAGAGGGGCGGAGGAATCGAACTTGGGTCGGCCATGTTGGCTGCGTGCAAGGGAAACGCCCTACCGCTGTGCTATATTCTTTTTCAGTTTTCAGTTTCACTTCTCAGTGAAACTGCAGAACAGAGTTTACTAAGGTGGTACAGGTAAAAAAGTCAAAAGGCAAATTAAATCTAGTGATCTGGATAGAGATATCACATAAGTATTTGGTGATGGGTACACACAAAATATATTAAAATATTATAAATAACAACCAGTCAATTAAAAATAATATTTATATTATCAAATTGACCTTTTGAAGTAGTTAAAATAGTTATAAAACGACATTATGAAATTGTTATAGTCTCATTCATTGTTGTTGTTTTTACCATAGGTCTAAGAATTTATCACTACAACAAAACCCATAAAATAATATTAATTTTGTTTCTACAGATTTTTGTAAAACCTTAGACATATTTATTTTTTATATTTCACTAATTTCTTCATGCTAAAGCAATAAAGAAAATATTTCATATTTAGTACAGTGTCTTTTTAGAGTACACAACTATTTTGAATCTTTAATGCTTTATCTGTACCAAAACCAGCAATATCACTTCAGTGATAAAATAGAAATATGTAAAGTGACATCCTACCTCTTTTTGATTTCTCAATACCATACTACTGTGGCTACAGATGTTGATATTCATTGTTAATATCCAAAGTACCTTAGTAAAAAGGCTACTATTTTGCTTTCTGCTTTTAGTACATGTCTATAGAGAAATGAGAGGGACTCTAGACTCATTAGTTTGTGACTGAACCTAATTGTATGTCGTACTTAATTTTAATCCCAAAACGTGTTAGTAGACTAATTTTTTTTTATATTTTCTAGACTGGAAATCTTAGTTAAATTGTTTGGGCAGATGTCTTCTACCAGTATCCATGTACCAGAAGTAATTTGTAAACTAGTTGTGTTGTAAAGAATAAAAAAATAAAAATAAATTATGCATCTTTTCCTCTTAGCAAAAATATTATTTATTTTAATTCTCCCCATAAAGATTGATTAATCTTTGAATCGAGAGAAACTGCTATTATGATTTTTGACTCTCTGACCTAGGTTCTGAAGCTTCCTGCAATTCTTGTTTGACATATAACACTGAATCCTGAGTATTTATCATTTTCATCATGAATAAAAGCAAAATAGAAACTAAGAAAACTGTGACCAACTAACTCAAAATCCTTTGCGAAACATATTTGTATTAGGTGTAGTGGTTAATTTTACTTATTCGCTGGTAAATTTTAATGAAAACACTCCTAAAATTTTAATTGAATGCATAAATTAATTATAATGATTATGAATAGAGTATGTAAATTAACCTTGCTTTTAAAAAGCAATGACCCCAATTTTGCTGCTTTATTAGTTGTATAGCTTTTGTTAAAGCAGTGCCTCTTTCTGAATACAATCTATGAAATCAACTTTTCCTAAGCTCTACTTATTTATGGAAAAAATATAGAGCTACAAATTCTCTGTTAGACTTCTAAAATACATCATTGTTGATGTGATCTTCTAAAATACATCACTGTTGAGTAATGAGGCAAGAAATAAGCAATAGTTATTGAAGAAATTAGTAAATTACTAAGCAAAACTTTTCTAATATTATCTTATTTCTAATAAACTTACTAATCCAAACACTCAATTAACGATACAAATGAAAATAATTGACTGCATTGGGAAAAAAATTAAAAAATTAGGAAAACCTAAAACCACTACTTCCGCTACCCAGCTGCAGCCACACTCCAGAAAGCTTTCCGGATGCTCAGGCGGAAACTCATGCACGAGTGAAGCCCCACAGAACCAAGAAAGTGGAACTCTGTGATGTTGGACTCCAAGGCTAAAGGGGAACTGGGAACAGAGATTCTCCACCTGCTCCCATTAATCTCCAGTGACCAAGGGAATAAGACCAGAAGTCCCACCCTACCCTGTCCTATCGGGCTTCCACCAACCTCCAGTGACCCAGGGATTACACACAGAAGACCCATCCTACTGGTACCATATAAATACCTCATCAACAGACCTCCACAACCTCCACTACCTCCACTACCCAGCCTCCACCATGCTCCAGGATGCTTTCTGGACAGCGTGGCTGCAAGTGACACATCATAAGACACTTAATACCCATCTTCCAAGATTATCACACCATATTTGATAGGGTTCAAATATGTTTGAACTATGGGAACACCTACAAGCGCAATTAGATGCCTCCCTAAAGGCCTCTATATCTATCGGAGAGTCTTGCAAGCTACCGACAGTATCCCGCCCACATGGCAGAGCCTGGCAAGCTATCTGTGGAGTATTTGATATGCCAAAACCAGTAAATACAATGGGCTTATTCCCCTGACACTGAAAGAGTCACCAATATGGCAGCATTAAGAAACATGAGGAAGGAGAGGATGATAAAATCTCAAGGCTAAACTAGGGAACTAAATGAAGAAGGCCAAAAAGGACTGTCTGTATTTTCAATGCACATACGCTGGTATCGGATGCATTTATCAAGGACCGCATAGTACAAGCACGAATGATCAAGTTTGACCACAGTCAACCAAGCTCAGTGAGGTTTCTCGGGAGTTCAAGATGCTGCTCTGTCTAACGTTCATTGATTTAAAGAAGGCCTTTGATTCTGTTGAAACTGAAGCCGTCATCGGAGCCCTAGCCAAACAGGGCATTCGACCTCAATACATAAGGATCCTCCATGAGCTGTATTACAGATTCACAACCAGGATCTCACCACTCTACAAGGAAGTGATCACCCATGTCAAGAGAGGGGTTTGGCAGGGTGATACCATTTCACTGAAACTCTTCAGTGCCACCCTTGAGATTGTCATGTGATGACTGGAATGGCAAAGAATGGGAGTGAAGATAGATAGTTGGCAACTACACCACCACCTCTTCACTGATGACATCATTCTAATAACACAAAACATTAACCAAGTAGCACAAATACTGGCCAACTTCGACCATGAGTGTGGAAAGTTTGGACTATAGCTGAATATCATAAAGACAATGTTTATGAGAAATGGTCTTGCTCTGGACGTTCCATTCACTCTCAATGGAACGAACATCTCTGAATGCAACAGTTATGTGTACCTAGGTTGAGAAGTCAACATGACTAATGACCTGCGACCTAAGTTGCACAGGAGGAAGAGAGCAGCTTGGAACGCCTTCACAAGTGTCAAAGAAATAGCTAAGAGAATGAGGAACCTCCAGCTCTGGGCACATCTCTTCAATTCCACTGTTCTTTCTGCATTAACATGCCTCAGAGACCTGGGCCCTACGAAAACAGGATGAGAACGCTTTTCAGGTCTCCCAAAGAGGAATTGAAAGGGCTATGCTTGGAGTATCATGCTGCACTCAAATGATAGAAGGAATCCGGAGTTCCATCAATGATCAAGAATCAGGGATGCCTTCTCATTTGCTAAGCCCCTGAAAATCAGATGGGCCAGACATGTAATGCGATTTGGAGACGACCACTGGACTAGAGACATTATCGATTGGATTCCACGGATGTCAAAAGATCGTGTGGCGCCCACCTACGAGATGGTCAGACTTCTTCCTCAAGACCCTGAATGATTGGTTTGAGGCTTTCTGTGTTCCTAGAATGAGCAGACACCACTGGGCTACACAGCATGCAATGTGGACGATTGAAGACTTTACTGGTACTCACTTGAGCAAATCGATGAGTAACAGGCTGTCAAGTGATCAAATGATCTATCAAAGCACTCAATTAACAACACAAATGAAAATAATTGACTGCATTGGAAAAAAATAAAAAATTTAGGAAAACTCAAAATGTTGTTTATCAGGAACTGCCATAGTTGTTCAAGTATTTAAATACAATCTATTATGAACGTCTCTCTTTTATCATATTATGTACCCTCTCTGAAAATGTTTTATATGCTGATTAACCATTAATAAGAAAAGATGAATTAACTGTATATCACAACCAACAAATAATTGCTATCAAATCTGGGATGGTCATACTTATATAAGGCAAGAGATTTCAAAATGAAAGGACTGTGAGAAAAAGGGATAATCATTACTTAATAATCAACAGATCTATACATCAAGAAGAGCTTGTACTCCCAAATTTATGCACCTAATATGGGATCATCAAAATATTTTGTACAACTGCTAATAGACATGCAGGAAATAGTAACAGCAATGTAGTAATAATAAGAGATTTTAATAATCCTCTTTCAATGATGCATAAACCAACTATGGAAAAGTTCAACAAAGAAGCATGAGCCTTACTGGAAGAAATAATGAGTGAGGTATAACAGATATGCATAACTGACAGTTGGAAAAACATTATATATTCTTTTTTTTTGTTTTTTTTGGGGGTGTGGACACTAGTGATAGTGTCCATATATATTTCCATAGCATTTAGCATAAATTATCATTATGGCAATATCAAACCCTCCAGTTCATGAGCAAATCTTAATCACTTAAATCACTTAACTTCCCGTTAGTCGTCGATTTGCTCGAGCGAGCGCCAGTAAAGTCTCCATTTGTCCCTGTCGCGTGCTAGTGTAGCCCAATGGCATCTGTTCGCTCCAGGAACATGAAGGGCCTCAAACCGACCATTCATGATCTTGATGAAGAAGTCTGACCATCTGGAAGGTGGGCGGCCACGCGGTCTTTTGACATCCCGTGGAATCCAGTCAGTAACAGCTCTAGTCCAGTGGTCGTCTTTAAATCTCATTACGTGACCAGCCCATCTGATTTTCGACACCTTGGCAAATGACACAGCATCCCTGATTCTTGATAGTTGATGGATGTCAGAACTCCGGATTCTTTCTCTCATTTGAGTGAAACGTGATATTCCAAGCATAGCTCTTTCTATTCTTCTTTGGGAGACCTGAATAGCGTTCTCATCTTGTTTGCGTAGGGCCCAGGTCTCTGAGGCATATGTTAATGCAGGAAGAACAGTGGAATCAAAGAGATGTGCCCGGAGCCGGAAGTTCTTCGTCCTCTTAGCTATTGCTTCGACGTTCTTGAAGGTGTTCCAAGCCGCTCTTTTCCTCCTGCGCAGCTCGGGTGCCAGGTCATTTGTCAGGTTGACCTCTCGACCTAGGTACACATAGCTGTTGCATTCGGAGATGGTCGTTCCATTGAGAGCGATTGGGGTGTCAGGAACAAGGCTGTTTCTCATAAACATTGTCTTCGTAAGATTCAGCTGTAGTCCTACCTTTCCACACTCACGGTCAAAGTCGGCCAGCATTTGTGTGGCTTGGCTGATGTTTGGTGTTATTAAAACAATGTCATCAGCAAAGCGGAGGTGGTGTAGTTGCCAACCATCTATCTTCACTCCCATTCCTTCCCATTCCAGTCGTCGCATGATGTTCTCGAGGGTGGCACTGAAGAGTTTCGGTGAAATGGTACCACCCTGCCGCACCCCTCTCTTGACATCAACGATCACTTCTTTGTAGAATGGTGAGATCCTGGTAGTGAATCCGCAATACAGCTCACGGAGGATCCTGATGTATTGGGCTTGAATGCCCTGATTGGCTAGGGCTTCAATGACAGCTTCCGTCTCAACAGAATCAAAGGCCTTCTTTAAATCAATGAACGTTAAACAAAGCGGCATCTTGAACTCCTGAGAAACCTCAATGAGCTTGGTTATTGTGTGGATATGGTCGATGGTGCTGAATCCTTTGCGGAACCCTGCTTGCTCGCATGGTTGTCCTTCATCTAGTGTTCTGCCAATCCTATTTAGGATGACTCGAGTGAACAACTTGTAGCTTACAGACAATAGGCAGATCGGGCGATAGTTGCCAATGTCATGGATGTCTCCCTTCTTGAACATTAGTACGGTCCTGCTGGTTTTCCATAGGGGCGGAACCTTGCATTCAGACAGGTAGCGAGTGAAGAGCCTAGCCAGTGTATTGATGAGTACTGACGGCAGGTTCTTCAGGTGTTCAGGTCTGACCTTATTTGGGCCGGGTGCTATTTGTTTCTTTACTGACAAAATGGCGTGTTGGATTTCGGAAGGGAGAACGTTGGGAACGACATATCCATCCTGTGGAATTTGGTATGTCGGCAAGTGGACATGGCTAGCGAAGAGATTTGAGTAGAAGTCATGGATAATCTTCTCCATTGCCGTTCTGGAGGATGTGATGGATCCATCAGGATGTCGGAGGGCAGTCATCTTGGTCTTGTAGTTGGCGAAGGACAGGCGGGCGTTACGAATACTTTTCCCAGCTTCTGCCGCATCTACCAGTACTTCTGCTCTTCTCTCTTCGAGGTCTTCCTTGATCGCATCTCTGCACTGCTTTGTGAGCTCGGACATTAGCTTGCGGTTGCCTGAGGCATGCGCCAAACCACGCTGGCGAATTAGCTCAAGAGTTTTCGAAGATAGGCGATTTTTTGTGGCTATCTCTCTCTTGGCGTTCCTCGCACATTCATGGAGGTGCTGAAACAGTTGATCATATTCCTCGTTAATGTTGTCAACAATGGCATCTTCCCATGTTGCCGCAATAGTGCCAAAGAGTTCCCAGTTGGTGGTCATTCTGGGAGTTCTCTTTTTGAACTTTGCAGCCCTTTCTCCCCGCTCTGTGAAGTAGAATTTTACATGAAGGAGATGTTGGTCCGATCCCGTTCGAAATTTTGGAACAACAGCGACATCAGTCAGAGAAAACCGTCGATTGCATATGATGTGGTCTATTTCGTTGTGGAATCGTCCACGGGGAGACTCCCATGTCCATCGTTTAGATTCTGCCTTCTGGAGCTGTGAGTTACCATGAATGGTCTTGGTCGACATGATGAACTCAGACAGTCTCTCACCCTGTTCGTTCCATTCTAGGTCATGGGTCCCGATGTGAAGTTCTTCAGCTGATCTTCTCGGTCCTATCTTGGCATTAAAATCACCCATAATGATCTTATAGAAGGTGTGGTCTTCTTTATAGAACTTCTCCAGCTCCATGTAGAACTTCTCGATTTCTCTTTCATCATAATGAGATGTTGGTGCGTAGACAACGAAGATAGAAACTGCAGGCAGTGAGCCACATCTATTCAAATGTAAACGTCCGATTCGGGTTGTTAGGCATTCGAATGAATCAATGCTCTTGGCCAAGTTTGTGTTGACAAGGACACCAACACCTCCAACACCTCTTTTATCGCATGTTCCGAGGAACAATTCTTCTCCAGTGTCAAAAACGTCATGGTGAGATTCGTGCTTCTTGTCTCGGTCAGACCAATGATGTCGTACTTGATCATTCGCGCTTGTACCATCAGGTTCTCGATGGATGCATCTGATGCTAGCGTACGTGCATTGAAAGTACAGACGATCATTTTTGTCTTCCTTCATTGTGGCAGCCTAGGTCGGCCTTGAGATTTTGTAAGCCTTTCCTTTCTCATCCTTCTCAGTACTGCCATATCGGTGAAGCCTTCAGGGTCAGGTGAATGAGACCAGTTGTAGTTACTGGTTTTGGCATATCGAATACACAGCAGATAGCTTGCCAGGCTCTTCCGTGCGGGCGGAATACTCTCGGTAGCTTGCCAGTCTTTCCGAGAAAGATAGAGGCTTTTGGGGCGACCTCTAATCACCCTTGTAGGTGTTACCATATTTGAACCCTATCACATATGGTACGACAATTCCGGAAGATGGGTATTTAATGTCTTATGATGTGTCGCATGGCCGCTTGCGGCCGCGCGGGTCCGGAAAGCGTCCTGGAGTGTGGCGACGGCTGGGTAGTGGAAGTAGTTTCATGAGCAAGTCTATTTCTTATTATTTTGTGGTGACTCTTATTATCTTAATATTATGTCTGTACTCAGAACCCTGGGCTGGAGTGATAGCACAGGGGATAGGGCGTTTGCCTTGCACACAGGCAACATAGCTGACTCGAGTTCGATTCCTCTGCCCCTCTCGGAGAGCAAGCTACCGAGAGTATCTTGCCTGTACGGCAAAGCCTGACAAGCTACCCGTGACATATTCAATATGCCACACACAGTAACAAGTCTCACAATAATACTGATCCTGCTCAAGAAAATCGATGAACAACGAGAGGACAGTGATACAGTGATAGTCAGAACCCTATTTCACACCATGCAGAAAAGTAAAATTAAAAGTGAGTTAAAGATCTTCATATATGTCCCCAAACCAAAAATTACATTGAGTAAAACATAGAAATACCCATTCAAAACATTTAATATGAAGTCATCTTTAATTGATGCCACTGGAAAAAGGAAGCAAAGCTATATCAATTAGATTACATCAATTGAGAGGTTTCTGCCTTGTGCTAAGAAGTGATAAACAGAGTGAAAAAAATCCCACAGTTTGGGAGAAAATATTTATTCATCACTTACCTGTTAAAGAGTTAATATTCAAGACACATAAAACAAACATAAAACTTATTAAGGTAAAAGCACAATCAACCCAATCCAGAAAATGGGTAGAATAACTGAACAGATGCTTCTTCTATGAAGATTTATATGGGCAAGAGAATTTTAACTTGCTTGTGTTGCACATGGCTAATCCCAGAAATTTTATTGTGGTTTGCAGTATTACCATTTCAAAGCAGTACTATTGTGCTAAATAAATCTAGTGTTATTAATAACTTGAAATAATTATAGGATTTTATTTTATATGAAAAAATAAATTTCACTGTTTCTTATAATAGTGAAAATTTTGTAAAGAAAAATAGTCTTAAAACTTAACTTCAGGGTCTGGGGAAATAGGTCAAACAACTGGAGCAAATTTAAGTGTGGAAGAACTGGGTAATTTACAGTATCGACTATTCTCCTGAGTATTTCCAGGTAAGAATTCCAAGCTCTATGATTGGAGTTGTTCACCATTGGTACCAAGTGTGACTCCCCCAAAAATCAACTAATCAATAACCAACAAAACACAGTAACTGTTTAATTCAGTACCAGGGATATGATTCAAACGTCACAGCACATACTTAGTCTATGAGAGAAACTTAGTCTGAGGTCTGGACATCATTGGGTGCAGACCTTCATTGGTAGTCAAGCACCAATGAAGAAAGCATTCAGTCCTAAGACCTTCACATCAAGACCTAACACTAGAGGGAGTGGTCCAAGTCTTTTGAGCATTTCCGTATGTGCTCAATTAAATATGACACAAAATGAAAACAAAAAGTGTTTAAAAAGTATATTCTATTATTTTATTATGGGGATATATTTATTTCCTGGAAACCCGTTTTTTTAACTTAAAGATGTAAAAATTGAATGACCTTAATTATAAGGATATTTAAGTGTATACACACAGATACATAAAGAAAAGAAACTCAGAAAATCTTTGTGTTTCTTTCTTCAACCCCAAAATCTATCAAACAAGTTATTATGTATATATAGTTTCTCTATGTGTCATATGTTTGCAGGATTCAATAAATTAGTGCAAAAAATTGCATTTCCTAAAACTCCAAGGCAAATTTAAATAGTATCTTAATAGTCACACCCGGCTATGCACAGGGGTTACTCATGGCTCTGCACTCAGGAATTACAGGGGTTACTCCTGGCTCTGCACTCAGGAATTACTCCTGGCAGTGCTCAGGGGACCATATGGGATGCTGGGAATTGAAGCCGGGTCGTCTGCGTGCAATGCAAACACTCTACCCACTGTACTATTGCTCCAGCCCCAAATTTAAATAGTCACAATCACAACCATTCTGTTATTCGTCAATTGCCTCGAGCAGGCCCCAGTAACATCTCCTTCGTCCTAGCCCTGAGATTTTTTTAAAAAGTGCCATATTCAAGGCTCTTTCAGAGTTAGGAGAATGAGACCCTTCATTGTTCTGGTATTTGGCATATTGGGTACGCCATGGGGAGTTTGCCAGACTCTGCCGTGTGGGCAGGTTACAATCGGTAGCCTGCCAGTTTGTCCAAAGTAGAAATGAGATGATAAGGTGTCACGTGGCCACGAATGCAGCTGTGTGCTTCTGGAAGCTGGGTTTTATAGTCTCTGAGTCTTGGCCGTTGATGGGATTAATAATCCCATTAATTAATAATTAATCCCAATAATCCCATTAATTAAATAATTAATGGCCATCAACGGCCATTAAATAGTATCTTTTACTTAATTTTTTTTAAAGTTACTTTAGGCAACAGGGTTTTACAAGTGTTAATAATTATTGATCTGTTGGACAAAGTACCTGCACAGAAGATAGAATTTTATTTAGAGAAAGAAACCGTGACTTAAAGGGATCTCCTAGTTTCCTACCATAATTTGGTTATGAGAAGCTATATAGAAACAACAATACAGATGGAATATCCAACACTTGAAGAAAAGAAAAGGGGAAATGAAAATGTTTTAAAAATAGCCCTGGGGATTTGACTGTGTTAGATAACATCTCATGTGTATAAGAGACCTCAGGTTCTAACTTTGGCACTACCCTATATCACCAAGTGTTTATTTAACTAGTGTGAGAATCTCAGGTTTATAACACAGAAAAATATAAATATGTGTATAAAACTGAAAGAAATATTGATAGAAGAAAACAATGATTCAAAAAGCAAGATTTATAAGATTTATCAGATGTAAAGTTTACTTAAAAAACTAAAATTCTTGGGACTGGAGAGATAGCAAAGTGAGTAGGGCATTTGCCTTGCACAGGGCTGACCTGGGTTCAACTCCCAGCATCTCATATGGTCCCCTGAGCACGGCAGGAGTAACTCCTGAGTGCAGAGCCAGGAGTGACCCCTGTGAATCACAGGGTGTGACCCGGTAACGGTCACGGTCCTCCCGTTGTTCATCGATTTGCTCGAGCAGGCCCAGTAACGTCTCCATCATGAGACTTGTTGTTACTGTGTTTGGCATATCGAGTACATCACGGGTAGCTTGCCAGGCTCTGCCACGTGGGCGAGGAACTCTTGGTAGCTTGCCGGGCTCTCTGAGAGGGGCGGAGGAATAGAACTCCAGTCGGCCATGTTGGCTGCGTGCAAGGCAAATGACCTACCGCTGTGCTATCGCTCCAGCCCCAGGTGTGACCCAAAATAAAAAAAAAAACTCAAATCCTTTACACGAGCAAAATAAGGTTTAAATAGGATGTAATAAAAAGTTATAATACAAAATTTAGTGTTTGCAATTCATAGAAAACTTATAGGCAATGTTTTCAACTTAAATTAACAACTAGAAACATGAAATATAATTTTAAGAAATAGTGAGTAAAGAAACAGATACAAAATATTTTAGGACAAAAGTCAAGTTTTCTTGAAAAACTGAAAGGACTACGGAAATTACTGAGCTCACTAGAGTGTTGCTTTGCTTGTGGGAGCAATTACTGATTCCACCTGGTCCCTCCACTCTGCTGAGTGTATTTCTCAGCAGGAGACTGAAACACAAACAGTTATGATTAAAACAATTGTCAACTCACTGTCTTCCCCTTGTTCATCTATTTGCTCGAGTGGGAACCAGTAATGTCTCCATTGTGAGACTTGTTACTGTTTTTGGCATATCAAATATGTCACAGGTAGTTTGCAAGGCTTTGCCCTGCAGGCTGGATACTCTCAGTAGCTTGCAGTGCTGTCTGAGAGGGGTGGATTAATCAAGGCCAGGTCAGCCTCGTGCACTAGGTTCATTAATGGCACAGAAAGCACAGTTCTGAGTTACTTTCACCTTACTGTCCTGTTCAGTTCCTTCCCATGAAAGATGGTTTTCACTAGTGTTAACACAATTACGTAAATAAAATAAAACCCAAACCCTGAGGAAACAAAGAAAAACAGAAATGTGGAAGCAATTACAACTCATGATATTTTAATGAAATGGCAGAGATGTTAATTTATTTTTAGTGAAAGGGTATTAATCAATGTACTAAATATTGACTAACCAAGACTTGGAGAAGAGATAAAAATGATATTTTCACAAAATGTTAAAGAAATGTTGTATAACAAAAACTTTAGCAATGCAATGAGCTTCAACATCTGTGGAAGAGTATGTGTTTGTAGTGTGAGTGCTATCAGAAATTATTAGATAAATAAGAGCCTGAAAAAAATTTCCAAAGCACTGGCTAGTCACAATAATTAAAATTAATTAGTAGATGTTATTAATACAAAACATTTTCCAGAATTGTAAATGAAGTAGATACCAAGAAACATATCCATATAATATTCAATAAAATAATCACTTAATCACTTAACTCACTTAACTTCCCGTTAGTCGTCGATTTGCTTGAGCGTGCGCCAGTAACGTCTCCATTTGTCCCTGTTGCGTGCTAGTGTAGCCCAATGGCATCTGTTCACTCCGGGAACATGAAGGACCTCAAACCGATCGTTCATGATCTTGACGAAGAAGTCTGACCATCTGGTAGGTGGGCGGCCACGCGGTCTTTTGACATCCCGTGGAATCCAATCAGTAACAGCTCTAGTCCAACGGTCGTCTTTAAATCTCATTACGTGACCAGCCCATCTGATTTTCGACACCTTGGCAAATGAGACAGCGTCCCTGATCCTTGATCATCGACGGATGTCAGAACTCCGGATTCGTTCTCTCATTTGAGTGAAACGTGATATTCCAAGCATAGCTCTTTCTATTCTTCTTTGGGAGACCTGAATAGCGTTCTCATCTTGTTTGAGTAGGGCCCAGGGCACAGCTCGGGTGTCAGGTCATTTGTCATGTTGACCTCTCGACCTAGGTACACATAGCTGTTGCATTCGGAGATAAAATAATAGAACAACAAAATATTTCTCTATGTTTGACAATTCAATCAACCCCATTCCAATGTCAGTCATACATAACACTGCCAGTCCTAAGTATCACTGCTATAGACAACCTCCCTACTGCAGGTGGCCTAGTGACCCCTCAGTATCCACATGTCAAAATAACCCCAGTGAAGCCCATTAAGAACACAATTATTTATGGCCAGGGCAAAGCCCAACCAGTGCACTGCCTGGCTGGGCTGGCAAACCACTGCATAGGCTATCTTGACACAGTAGGAATTTTGGCACATCCCACAAAGATGCTTTGAGCAATTCACTCAGGACGCAAAAAGGACTGTGCTCCTGGATTCCAAAACACATCGCCATCCTAAACCCATCAATGCATGAGGAACAGGATAAGGAATATTATTTAAAATACAGAAGCAAATGTAGATAATTAGGTAAAATGAAGAAGCAGAAGAATATTCTTCCAAACAACAACAAAAATCTCCATAAATAGACAATAAAGAAATGTTGATAACATTTTCCCCTGAAAGATTCAAGGTTATGAAATCTCTGGTGGGTTTGGGGTAGGTGCCTATGAATAGGCAGGCGGGCAGAGAGGGGAAAAGGTACTCCCTCAGGGAAAGGGACTCCTTGGGGACCAGTTCTTGAGAAGTAATAAAATCAACGCACCTTGTGAGCACAGGGACTAAGGCCTGATAAGACCTTTACCTGGTGCCAGCACATGACATGGAGAGAAGGCTGAACCCCCTCTGAGAGAAACTCCAGCAGAAACAAAGGTCAGGAAAGGAGTATTAAAGACCACCAACTGTTTACAACTCTTTACCTTGACAACCACCCTATCAACTATTACCTATGTGGGACAGGTTAGAAGGAACCCTACGTGCAACACGTGCACAAAGGAAGAGTGCACATATGTAGCTGGAGCCCATGTGTTGCTGCTGAGTGCATGTGGTGTCTAAGCACTTGTGGCCCACATGTCCCCTCTTCATATGTTTACTTTCATATCTCCATAATTAATGCTGAGATGTAGACTGGGGCTCTCTCAAATCTGGAGAAGCGCCTGTTCTCTCTTGAGTTTTTGAGTTCATCTCTCTCTCTCTCTCTCTCCCTCTCTCTCTCTCTTCCACTCTATATCTCCCCTTTCATCAAAACTTATAAATAAAATATATTATACTTAAAAATATTGATAAGTATATTATTTGATGGGGCTGGAGCGATAGCACAGCGGTAGGTCGTTTGCCTTGCACGCAGCCAACATGGCCGACCCGAGTTTGATTCCTCCGCCCCTCTCAGAGAGCCCAGCAAGCTACCGAGAGTATCTCGCCCGCATGGCAGAGCCTGGCAAGCTACCCGTGATGTACTCGATATGTCAAACACAGTAACAACAAGTCTCATGATGGAGACGTTACTGGGCCCGCTCGAGCAAATTGATGAACAATGGGAGGACCATGACCGTGACCATATTATTTGATGAAAAGTTCATTGCAATGGTTATAACATCACCCTCTGATGTTAGAAAAAACATGGATAAACAAAATAATTTAATGAGAATTAAAATAGAAGACACAAAGTTACAGTTCGCGATGATTTTTTAAAATATGACTATATAGCTTCCAACAGTATACTGGGTAAAACAGATAAACAAAAATGCTGAAGATAAAGTAATATAATTCACCATAGCATAAAAATGAAAATCCTTCAATTATATAAGATATTCTAATTGTTGTACTACACTGGTACTGTTACAGTGGAAGGAAAGGAGGCAGCAACTCTCTACCTACTTGTTATTTCGGTGATGCATGTCAGAGGCAATCTGATTGGTCTTTATTAGGGTGATCAAACTGCCTTTTTTTCTCTAGTGATCTGATTGATTGCTTTATATAACCCGGGCAGGGATATAACATATATAAAAGCTGGTTATTAACTCCTGGGCAATTGTGATATCAAAAGAGAATGAAGTTACTGGTGAGAATGTGCTGCTGGAAAGAAACTAAATCAAGAGTTCTTCTGGAAAGAATCTGCTGTGTATGAAGCTAGTGGAGGAGCTGCCTTGAAAGGGAACTGCCAGGGTCCTTGTTCGAAGTTGCTAATGACCTCTTGGAAGCTGTAAAAGGAACTGTGACATTAAAAATAATCAGTTGTTGGTATGCTATCGCTTTTCTCCATCCAAGAAGTCAGAAATTATTCATTTTATTATTCCTTCTGTAATAATACAACATCAAGAAGAATAATATGTTAACGAATGGAGAAACAAAGCCAGAAAAAGCTTTAATTGAATAATAAAAACTTTTTTAATCTGGGGGGGGGGGGAAGATCAGACATTCAGGTATAGGATGCATAGAGAGTTTAAAATAGGAGGAACTAAAGGAAACTGATATGGAGTCACATTATAATTAAAGTGGCATAAATTAAAGATAAACAGTAGATTTTCAAACAAGATAAGTCCTACAATATTATCAGAAGAGTTTTCAACAGAAGACTTGCTTTCCAGAGAAAGTGATCTAACATACTCAAAGGAAAAACAAACAAAAATCTATCAAGAAATAATTGTATACCAAGAAAGCCTGTCATTGAGATTTTAAGAAGAAATCAAGAGCTTTCCACAAAAATTAAAGCCAAAGGAGTTCAGCAGGACTAAACTGATGTTGCAAGAAATATTAAAAGGGTCATTTTCAAGCTGAAAAGAAAAAGCAGTGATAGAAGCAAGAAAACTTGTTAAAGTAAAAAGATCACTTTGAAAAAAATAAATTCAGAGTAAAAGTCCATGCTATGTTAGAATAAACATTTAAAGACAAAGAATAACAGGACTGGCCAGCACTACAAGTATTAATGAGGAAAAATTTTGTAACAAAGACAAAAACTTTTGTAACAAAATGACAGACCAAAATGGAAAGGAATAAAATACACAATTTTGAAAAGTATTCAAATATAATACATACTAAAGGAAATGGGTCGACTTGAGGTGCCATCTACTACTTAACACTGTAGCACTGTCTTCCCGTTCACTGATTTGCTCGAGCAGGCCCAGTAACGTCTCCATTGTGAGACTTGTTGTTACTGTGTTTGGCATATTGAATATGTCACTGGTAGCTTGCCAGGCTTTGCCCTGCAGGCGCAGTGCCGGGCTCTCCGAGAGGGGAGAAGGAATCGAACCCGGCTCTGCTGGGCCAGCCATGGACAAGGCAAATGCCCTACCACTGCTATCGCTCCAGTCTGTAGGATAGGAAATTATCACAATTTTACCTTTGCAGTATGGGTGCCTGTTAACTGACAATGTGAAGTATCTTAACGTACCAATTCAATTCTAATATGC